>NC_057802.1:275225563-275243623 GCF_018294505.1 Triticum aestivum | reverse complement strand
GCTTCAGTTAGCAGCAGTAGCGAAGGAATCGCTCGATCGGGTTCAGTTAACAGCCATCGATCGATCGCTCGGGTTCAGTAACGCGTAGCCTGCAGTGCAATCGCTCGGGTTCAGTTAGAGCCCAACGCCTCGCTCGGGTTCAGTTAGAGCCAACGCCTCACACACACGCGCGTACGTGTACGAGAGAAACGTGCATCGCTCGGCCCCTGACCTCCCACCGTAACCGGGAACTCCCCGAAATTTTCCTCCCCCTCGCTTCTACCACGGTTTCTTCCGTCATGGATGGCCCAAAGAATGTCATGCAGCTGCGTCTCCGGCCCGCCCAGGACGAAAAGCCCATTTTCTGTCATGATTTTTTGTCATAGAAGTAGGAGCCCACCACATTTATGATGATACCGGGTTTTGTCACAATTATCGTCATAGAAGTGTCATATGTATGATAGAAAAAAAATTCGTTCGGCCCAAAATGTCACGGATGTGTCTTTTTTTACTAGTGTTATAATGTGATCTATTCTAGCATTTGCATGAGCATGATAATAGGAAACCTACACGCGCGCTCTTCGGGAATGAGCCTGTCCAAGGACAAATGCTATCCACGTGGTCTATATTTTTGTTGGTCGGAAAATTTATTAAGTCATTAATTCATAATTAACAGACGCCTTAATTACTCAGCCGTTTCTGATTCTTTTGGATAGTGGGGCTATTATTGACTTGGATGTGGGGTTTGGGCCAAAGGCCTACTATTATACTTGGTCTTACTCGCACGACCGACCTAACAGGCTCTACCCTAGCCGCCGCTGTATCATAAGGTTTTGCACTGTTCCAGATCTTAGCGCCGCCATGCAATTCTTCTCCAGCCCTCCTTCCGGCGTGCACCGCAAGAAGGGACAACAGTCCTCCGAACCCCGCTTTTCGTGATCCTGGACGGGAGAGGGGCGATCAGGTTTTTGGGGAGCTCACTCCTGTGACTGCTGCCAGCGACCACTTCCTCGACGACAGCCTTCTTCCCCGACCTCGGTAACCTCTTCATCAACGACATGAGTGACAACATCAACCACAGCGGTTCTGCTCCTGCTGTACACTATGTGATTCTATCCTCCTGGTTTAGTCCGCATCATTACTTTGATCTTTGCAATTGTCGTCGTGATCTATTTACTGTTGATTCGGATTAAATCTCATAGTAAATTGCTCATATATTCAACAATCCAATCCAAAAACCTGATTATAGGCAATTTACTCCGAGTGGTTTTGCTGCACTTTTGAAGCCGCCTACTTTTAAGGGGGTGCAATATAAAAGGTGGCCCACAAGAGCAGTATATTGGTTTTAGATCATGTACTGCTATGACGCCACTTAGGGTAAGCCTGTGGGCGATTTTAATCCTACACAAGAGGAAGCTTTTGAGAACATGGATACCCTCTTCGAAGCCGCCCTGCTGAGTGTTCTTGACGATTCCTTTTTGGATTCATATATGTCATTTGACAGCGGCAAAGACATGTGGGCTGCGCTCGAGGCCACGTTTGGGGCCTCGGGCGCTAGCAACGAGTTGTACTTCATGGAGCAATTCTGTGACTACAAGATGACTGATGAGCGCTCTGTGGTTCAGTAGACTCATGAGATACAGTCACTCGCTAAGGAACTTGAGTACTTTAAGTGTGTGTTGCTGAACAAATTTGTTTCTGGGACCATCATTGCCAAGTTTCCACCTTCGTGGAACGATTTTGCTACTTCTCCGAAAAACAAGAGACATGTGTTTTCCATTTCGGATCTCATTAGCAGTCTTAAATTTGAAGAGAAGGCGAGAGCAAAAGACACACGTGCTCGGGTCACTGAGGGAGCTTCTAGTGCCCACATGGTACACGAGAAGAACTTCCAGCCCAACCAGCCCCAAAACAACAAGAACAAATCTCAGGGGAAAGGCAAGTTTGATGCAAAGAACAAGCCGTCATATTCTACCAACTTCAAGAAGAATTATCATAACGGGAAGGGATAAAAACCTCAATTTTGGTAGCACCACACAAAATTTATATGGCTGCATCTACCTGCTATCGGCTAACCTCATGGTGCTCCAGGTATTCCTACATTTGTAACCAGGTACAATGACCACCGCAAGATGAAATAAGCTTATTCGTACGTTGACTTGCTGATTGCAGTGCAGAACGATCCTGTCATGTGTGGAGTAGCAAACAAGCAGTGCAGCCGAAGCTGGAAATCAACCAAGGACTTATGAAATTATATATAATCTTCCTCAGGCAGTTCAGTATCCCCTTCGTCTAGATGATCGTGTTTTGTCATGCCGAGCTATTGATATGTGCTACTGTTTTGCAACACCGTTTAAGTATAGCTATTGTTTTCCTATCTTTTCAGATTCAGGACAATGAAGATGATTTCAGGGGAACTGCACAATATGGACTCATGTTGAGTCATCTCTATTGCCTCATGTGTTTGCTGGAAATGTGTCAGCATCAATTGCAAGAGGCAGCTAGCTAGCTGTGGAGTTGCCAACATGCGAAAAGTGCTCGCAACATTGAGAAGAAACAAGCATGCCCAGGAAATTAATGCGTGCGCAGAGAGGCCCTTTGCTTAGAGAAGCATCAACCGATTTTCTTTATTTCCACATCTTCTCACAGCTTTGTATTGGTTATAGTATGGTGAATCATTGAGATGCATAAACATGCTAAACTTTTGTTCTTCTGAATGTTAGTATGCATACCGTATCTTCTGAAGCTTAGTTTAATGTGAATGTTGACTAGCCTGTGAACCTTTACAATCTAGTAAGTATATTGTAGGCCTGTTATTTGACACCTCACTTTGTCGCGCTACGCGACCAGTGTGAGTGTCTGCATCCTGTACCACATCCTCTAATTTGGTGGATGCCAAGTTGAAAAAGGTTACCGATGAGTAGCCATAAGCTGGAGGCGTCTCTTTTTTTCTTTCGAATGGGCAATAAGCTGGAGAGTGTCTCGGGCTGCCTCTAGTGTTAAGGCCCTCCAGTACGAAACATGGGAAGCCGACTGGGATGATACAAAAGCCTATCCATCTTAAAGCCCATTTGTTTTTGTTTTTTGCGAGGAGAAGCCCATATTTCTTGAAGAGAGGGCGATCCCAAAAAACCCTCCTTCCTCCTCGCTTCCACTTATGCTACAGCTCGTTGGACTCTCCCGCTTTCGTCGCCCCCCAATTCCCCCCGCTCCCCATCTTCCTCACTCCTCCAGAAAAACCCCCGCTCACCTTCTTCCTCACTCGCACAGAAAACACCTACTCCACTTCTTCCACTCCTACAGAAAACCCCAGCCCACCTTGTTCCCCACTCGCACTGCCACTAGGCTCGTCTCTGGCTACTCTGCTCAAACCCGTGAGCTCGGCGCGACGCCCACAAGGAAAATGGAGTCGGCTGGCCCCAACGCCAAGAAGATGAGGCTCCCGCCAGTGGCGACGCCGGTTGTAGATCCCGCACCCGGCAGCGCGGGGAGAAGCGGCGAGCCCCCCCCACCCGGATCAGAGGAACCGGTAGTATCTCCGGTGGACCGCATCAGCGATCTCCCAGATGTCATCCTTGAGGAGATCATCTCGCTTCTCCCCACCAAGGATTGCTACCGCACACAAGTCCTCTCAACTCGATGGCGCCCTCTATGGCGCACCGCGCCCCTCAATCTCGACTGTCGTCAGATATCTGTCCTTCCTAAATTTGATCTCCTCAAAGCCATCGTCTCCTCTCGCCAGCAGGGCCCCGTTCAACCCCTCTGCATCCTGACACGCTACCTGCTGTCCATACCCGACACGATGGATGCTTGGCTGACATCCCCTGAATATGGAAAACTCCAACAGTTTGAGTTCTGCCATTACCACGAAAGTTTCATACCACGAACACGCCAAGAATTCGTGCCCACACCACCGTTGTCCTTCTCACGGTTTTCCTCCTCTCTCCACACCACCACCTTCGCCCGGTGCCATCTACTAGACGATCTGGTACAAATGCTTTGACTCCCATTGCTAAAAAAACATTCACTTGTGGTGGTTTATCTGTCGGAGGCCTCACTGCACAGCATCATCCACTCCAGTTGCCCTGCCCTGGAGCGCTTGCTGATTGTTTTGGGAATAGAAATCCCTATCAGTTATCTCCAAATAAAGTCGCCTCACCTTAAAAGCATTGGAATTTGTTTTGAATGACTATAGCTCATCATCGAAGATGCCCCTTCACTTCAAAGGTTGCTCTTTGATAATTGTTATAGACCTTCGCAAATAACTATCGTCTCTGCACCCAAACTGGAGACCTTGGGTGTAATTCGTGATCCGTTTAATGATCACAGGAAGTTGGTGTTTGGATCCTCACCTTTTCAGGTACCGTATATTATCATCTACACATTTGTAATCATAAGCTGCATTTTTCATTTGTGCGCATAAGTTTTATATCATCTTGGAGTACACTTTGGGTACTAATATTATGTTATATGCTCAATGAAGAGTTCGTCCATGGATAGCCTATCAATGTTGCTGGATTCTGTCAAGATCTTATATATCGGAATGTCTAGTTTTGATCTGAACATAATTATTGGCTAGCTGGGATGCTTTTGATCTCTGGAGAATTTATATATAGAGGTGATGATTTCATGCACATTGAAAGCCCGTATATATTGTACTAGAATTAACCATTCAGCTGTCGCTCTTTCAACATACTCTTTTCTTAGACCTTAACTGTTTTCAATCTTCATGTTACTTAGGTACTGCGACCACATGGAGAAAACGTATAACCAATCGGTGGCGTAATAAGCACCAGGATTTTGTCAGTTCTCATGACATTCGTTTGAGGACAATAACGATGGAAGGATATGCATCCAACTAGGCAAACAGAAGCTTTGTCACATTCTTCCTGTTGAATGCGAGGTTACTATTGTCCATGAGGCTTAAGTTTTACCGCAAGAGATTTCTCACGGAAGGACACGTTGAACAGCAAAAAAAGAAGTTTCAGGTGGACAAATGGGCTTCTAAATGTGCTCGGCTTCTATTTATAACAAGTTGTAGTCATCCTGAAATAATTTTTTTTTGCACAGGATGATGATTTTATGGATCAGAGTGATCCATTTGTTTGTGACTGTGAAAAAGAGTGGTTGGGTTAGATGTTACTTCCATGTTCAATTTGGGTTTTGTCTAAAAATATTATGAACAATTAATCCTTGGGCTTTTTGTACCGTTTGTAAGCTTGAGTTGCATGTTGTTGCCCTCGTACTCCCCTCCACCTACCACTACACTGCCGCATCATCCATAGTTGATGTTCGTTCCTGTCTGAGGCCACGACGTCGTTCTCCGCCTTGGTTCGCTCGCTGACCCGCCGCCGTCTGCCGTTGTCAACATGGTCAACAACCAATAGGAACTAGGAGATGACTGTATGTGGAGAGGCTGACAGTAGGGACCCACCAGGGTCATTGCATTATGCAAGCACGTGCCTCGTTATTACAAGCCAAAAAATACTTCCTCCTAATTGTTTGACAACTGGGTCCCACGCCATTGTCAATGTAGTCAATAAATGAGAAAATTACACAAGGAGTGGATAACAACAGGGACCCAGCAGCTCGCCCAGTTGTTTTTTAGTTTCAGAGACGGAGCTCAACTGCACGCTGTGCGGGGGCTATGGCCCATCTAGCCCATGCTTACGCTTTTATTTAAGCACATGACGAGCCCAGTTGATATCTTTTTTCTTTCTGAAAATGGCTAGCCTAGTTCTATTTTTGGAGAATACCAAAACCGAGGCCTACTTGCTTTTCTCAGCCCTGCTGGGCTGCAAATCTTTCAAGGCAAGGAGGGATGTAAGTAGTAAGAAATGGGCTTCCCCAGAAAATGGGCTATAAGTTGTAAGAAATGGGCTGTAAATTTTTAAACCAAAGCCAACCGGCAATTACATTAAAATATCATTTTTCTGGATTTATCTACTCTCTACTCTTATAAAAACTAAAGCCAACTGGCAATTACATTAAAATATCATCTTTTCTCCCACAAGATAAACTACTCATACAAATGCATCTTCATGTTCCGTGCAACGCACGGGCATCTTGCTACTTAAGATTTTAAATTTCATTCATTTTTTGTGGATAATTTTTTTTGAATTTTATTTTGATGTAATTTTTTAAAAATTATTTTTAACGTGACTTGAAATTTTGTGATTAAAAGAGTTCGGACCCCACCGAAATATGCAAAATTTAGTTGAATTTTTTAGCAGTGCCCAGAATATATGGTCTGTAATGCTAATAAAAAGAATATGGGCTTCAAATATCCTTAAGAATTAGCAAATGGGCTGTAAATTATTGAAAACAATGGCAAATGGGCTGTATGTTATTTTCCACAGATTTGGAGGCTGACTTCTCGGCCTACTAGGTTGACGATGACACTGTCCTAATTTTTTTTGACGCGTACGCAAGGCTTTGTCAACTTAGTCAACACAGAGTAGAGACTGTTGGATGTCCATCCAACGGCCGCTGTGCTTCTTCATTCTCTGATCTTCCTGCTCCAGCCGCCCAAACCAGCACCGGTGGGACTGCCTGCTCCCTCCTCCCGTGGCTGGCTGTGCTGCCGCCAGGCCATCCCTCTACCCACCTACACATCCTGTTATTTTCCGGCGACGTCAGCCTCACCGCGCAGCCGACCAGTCAGCGCTCGTACTCCCCTCAGCGTGGGCATCCACTGCGGTGGCTTCGCCGGCTCTGGGTCGTTCCCTTCCTGGACCTCGCCCTCGTCCATCGCGTTTGTACTCTCGGCACGGCGAGGTCAACATGGTCAACATACAACAGCCATCGGAAGAGGCTGACAGTAGGGGCCCACAAAAGGAAATGCCTCCTTATTACATGCAAAATAATGATTCCTCCACCTGACAGCCAGGACCACCAGAAGGGCCTCTATATTTCACGAAAAAAACATTCCCTTCGCTGACAGGTCGGACCCACCAGCTATATCTTCGCACGCAAGGAAGTGCCTCCTTATTACGCACAAAAAAATGAATACTCCCCCTGCTAGCTGGGACCCACCATAGTGGGAGGCTGTTTTGATGCTACTCGTCGTCTTGTTTCCAACAAGCTTGAGTTTGCTCAATTCGGAGCTCATATGCAGAAGTTATGGCAGTTTTGGTTTCCCGTGTAGTATACTTGTTTTCCTGGAAGTGGCTTTAGGACGGTCCCAGCGGTAGTACCGCGGTACCCAACGGTAGTACCGCTTAGGGGTCACAAGCGGCAGTACCGCTCCGCAGCGGTAGTACCGCTGGTGGGTCCTCAGTAGTAGTACCGCTACGGTACCAGGCCCCTACCGCGTCGACTCGAGGGGTCATTTTTCGTGTCGGATAGTGCGGTACTTCGCGGCGGCAGTAGGGCGGCAGTACCGCTCACGAGCGGTAGTACCGCCCTACCACCGCGGCAGTACCGCTCGAGTCTGTATCTCTCCTGCCCTCCTAACTCCACGGTAGTACCGCCTAGGGAAGCGGTAGTACCGCTGTTCTCAGCGGTAGTACTGCTGCCTTATGCGGTACTACCGCCCCAAGGTTCTTGTTGTTGGAGATCGTTGCAGAAATTAAAAAAATTCTACGCATCACCAAGAACAATCTATGGAGTCTTCTAGCAACGAGAGGGAAAAGAGTGCATCCACATACCCTTGTAGATCTCGAGCGGAAGCGTTCAAGTGAACGGGGTTGATGGAGTCGTACTCGTCGTGATCCAAATCACCGATGACCGAGCGCCGAACGGACGGCACCTCCGCGTTCAACACACGTACGATTGGGGAAGACGTCTCCTCCTTCTTGATCCAGCAAGGGGAAGGGAGAGGTTGATGGAGATCCAGCAGCACGACGGCGTGGTGGTGGAAGCGCGGGGATCTCGGCAGGGCTTCGCCAAGCTCAGCGAGAGGGAGAGGTGTCACGGGAGGGAGAGGGAGGCGCCAGGGGCAGGGGTACAGCTCCCATGCGCCTCCCCACTATATATAGGGGTGGAGGGGGCTGGTTTCTTGCCCTCCAAGTCCATTGGGGCGTTGGCAAAGGTGGGGGACAGAAATCCCATCATTTCCCTTCCCCACCGATTGTTATCCCCTTTTTTAGGGATCTTGATCTTATCCCTTCGGGATATGATCTTATTCCTTCTAAGGGGGGATCTTGGTGCGCCTTGACCAGGGGTGTGGGGCCTTGCCCCCACTACACACGTGCATGTGGGTCCCCCCATGTAGGTGGGCCCCACTCCAGAACCTTCTAGAACCTTCCCGGTACAATACCGAAAAATCCCGAACATTTTCCGGTGGCCAAAATATGACTTCCCATATATAAATCTTTACCTCCGGACCATTCCGGAACTCCTCGTGACGTCCGGGATCTCATCCGGGACTCCGGACAACTTTCGGATTTCCGCATACTAATATCTCTACAACCCGAGCGTCACCGAACCTTAAGTGTGTAGACCCTATGGGTTCGGGAGACATGCAGACATGACCGAGACGACTCTCCGGTCAATAACCAACAGCGGGATCTGGATACCCATGTTGGCTCCCACATGTTCCACGATGATATCATCAGATGAACTACGATGTCGAGGATTCAATCAATCCCGTATACAATTCCCTTTGTCAATCGGTACGTTACTTGCCCGAGATTCGATCGTCGGTATCCCAATACATTGTTCAATCTCGTTACCGGCAAGTCACTTTACTCGTATCATAATGCATGATCCCGTGACCAAACACTTGGTCACATTGAGCTCATTATGATGATGCATTACCGAGTGGGCCCAGAGATACCTCTCCGTCATACGGAGTGACAAATCCCAGTCTCGATTCGTGCCAACCCAACAGACACTTTTCGGAGATACCCGTAGTGCACCTTTATGGCCACCCAGTTACGTTGTGACGTTTGGCACACCCAAAGCACTCCTATGGTATCCGGGAGTTGCACAATCTCATGGTCTGAGGAAATGATACTTGACATTTGGAAAAGCTCTAGCAAATGAACTACACGATCTTGTGCTATGCTTAGGATTGGGTCTTGTCCATCACATAATTCTCCTAATGATGTGATCCCGTTATCAATGACATCCAATGTCCATAGTCAGGAAACCATGACTATCTGTTGATCAACTAGCTAGTCAACTAGAGGCTCACTAGGGACATGTTGTGGTCTATGTATTCACACATGTATTACGATTTCCGGATAATACAATTATAGCATGAACAATAGACAATTATCATGAACAAGGAAATATAATAATAACCATTTTATTATTGCCTCTAGGGCATATTTCCAACAGCCTCCCACTGGCACTAGAGTCAATAATCTAGTTACATTGTGATGAATCGAACACCCATAGAGTTCTGGTGTTGATCATGTTTTGCTCTAGGGAGAGGTTTAGTCATCGAATCTGCTACATTCAGGTCCGTATGTACTTTACAAATATCTATGTCTCCATTTTGAACATTTTCACGAATGGAGTTGAAGCGACGCTTGATATGCCTGGTCTTCCTGTGAAACCTGGGCTCCTTGGCAAGGGCAATAGCTCCAGTGTTGTCACAGAAGAGAGTCATCGGGCCCAACGCATTGGGAATAACTCCTAGGTCGGTAATGCACTCCTTCACCCAGATTGCTTCTTGTGCTGCCTCTGAGGCCGCCATGTATTCCGCTTCACATGTAGATCCCGCCACAACGCTTTGCTTGCAACTGCACCAGCTTACTGCCCCACCATTCAAAATATACACGTATCCGGTTTGTGACTTAGAGTCATCCAGATCTGTGTCGAAGCTAGCATCAACGTAACCCTTTACGACGAGCTCTTCGTCACCTCCATAAACGAGAAACATATCCTTAGTCCTCTTCAGGTACTTCAGGATATTCTTGACCGCTGTCCAGTGTTCCATGCCGGGATTACTTTGGTACCTTCCTACCAAACTTACGGCAAGGTTTACATCAGGTCTGGTACACAGCATGGCATACATAATAGACCCTATGGCCGAGGCATAGGGGACAACACTCATCTTTTCTTTATCTTCTGCCGTGGTCGGGCATTGAGCCGTGCTCAATTGCACACCTTGCAATACAGGCAAGAACCCCTTCTTGGACTGATCCATATTGAACTTCTTCAATATCTTGTCAAGGTACGTACTTTGTGAAAGACCAATGAGGCGTCTTGATCTATCTCTATAGATCTTGATGCCTAATATATAAGTAGCTTCTCCAAGGTCCTTCATTGAAAAACACTTGTTCAAGTAGCCCTTTATGCTTCCTAAGAATTCTATATCATTTCCCATCAACAGTATGTCATCCACATATAATATGAGAAATGCTACAGAGCTCCCACTCACTTTCTTGTAAACACAGGCTTCTCCATAAGCCTGTGTAAACCCAAACGCTCTGATCATCTCATCAAATCGAATGTTCCAACTCCGAGATGCTTGCACCAGCCCATAGATGGAGCGCTGGAGCTTGCATACCTTGTTAGCATTCTTAGGATCGACAAAACCTTCCGGCTGCATCATATACAATTCTTCCTTAAGAAAGCCATTAAGGAATGCCGTTTTGACGTCCATTTGCCATATCTCATAATCATAGAATGTGGCAATTGCTAACATGATTCAGACGGACTTCAGCTTCGATACGGGTGAGAAAGTCTCATCGTAGTCAACCCCTTGAACTTGTCGATAACCCTTAGCGACAAGTCGAGCCTTATAGATGGTCACATTACCATCCGCGTCTGTCTTCTTCTTAAAGATCCATTTATTTTCTATGGCTCGCCGATCATCGGGCAAGTCAGTCAAAGTCCATACTTTGTTTTCATGCATGGATCCTATCTCGGATTTCATGGCTTCTAGCCATTTGTTGGAATCTGGGCCCGCCATTGCTTCTTCATAGTTTGAAGGTTCACCGTTGTCTAACAACATGATTTCCAGGACAGGGTTGCCATACCACTCTGGTGTGGAACGTGTCCTCGTGGACCTACGAAGTTCAGTGGTAACTTGATCCGAAGTACCTTGATCATCATCATTAGCTTCCTCTCTAGTCAGTGCAGGCACCACAGGAACATCTTCCAGAGCTGCGCTACTTTCCGGTTCAAGAGGTAGTACTTCATCAAGTTCCACTTTCCTCCCACTTACTTCTTTCGAGAGAAACTCTTTCTCCAGAAAGGACCTGTTCTTGGCAACAAAGATCTTGCCTTCGGATCTGAGGTAGAAGGTATACCCAATGGTTTCCTTAGGGTATCCTATGAAGACGCATTTTTCGGACTTGGGTTCGAGCTTTTCAGGTTGAAGTTTCTTGACATAAGCATCGCATCCCCAAACTTTTAGAAACGACAGCTTAGGTTTCTTCCCAAACCATAATTCATACGGTGTCGTCTCAATGGATTTCGGCGGAGCCCTATTTAAAGTGAATGTGGCAGTCTCTAAAGCATAGCCCCAAAATGAGAGCGGTAGATCAGTAAGAGACATCATAGATCGCACCATATCCAATAGAGTGCGATTACGACGTTCGGACACACCATTTCGCTGAGGTTTTCCAGGCGGCGTGAGTTGTGAAACTATTCCACATTTCCTTAAGTGTGTACCAAATTCGTGACTCAAATATTCCCCTCCATGATCTGATCGTAAGAATTTTATTTTCCTGTCACGTCGATTCTCAACCTCACTCTGAAATTCCTTGAACTTTTCAAAGGTCTCAGACTTGTGTTTCATTAGGTAGACATACCCATATCTACTCAAGTCATCAGTGAGAGTGAGAACATAACGATAGCCACCGCGAGCCTCAACACTCATTGGACCGCACACATCAGTATGTATGTTTTCCAATAAGTTGGTTGCTCGCTCCATTGTTCCGGAGAACGGAGTCTTGGTCATCTTACACATGAGGCATGGTTCGCACGTGTCAAATGATTCGTAATCAAGAGACTCTAAAAGTCCATCAGCATGGAGTTTCTTCATGTGCTTGACACCAATGTGACCAAGACGGCAGTGCCACAAGTATGTCGGACTATCATTATCAACCTTACATCTTTTGGTACTCACACTATGAATATGTGTAACACTACGTTCGAGATTCATTAAGAATAAACCATTAACCAGCGGGGCATGACCATAAAACATATCTCTCATATAAATAGAACAACCATTATTCTCGGATTTAAATGAGCAGCCATCTCGAATTAAACGAGATCCTGATACAATGTTCATGCTCAAAGCTGGCACTAAATAACAATTATTGAGGTTTAAAACTAATCCCGTAGGTAAATGTAGAGGTAGCGTGCCGACGGCGATCACATCGACCTTGGAACCATTCCCGACGCGCATCATCACCTCGTCCTTTGCCAGTCTTCGTTTATTCCGCAGCTCCTGCTTTGAGTTACAAATATGAGCAACCGCACCGGTATCAAATACCCAGGAGCTACTACGAGTGCTGGTAAGGTACACATCAATAACATGTATATCACATATACCTTTGGTGTTGCCGGCCTTCCTGTCCGTTAAGTACTTGGGGCAGTTCCGCTTCCAGTGACCACTTCCCTTGCAATAAAAGCACTCAGTCTCAGGCTTGGGTCCATTCTTTGGCTTCTTCTCGGCAACTGGCTTACCGGGCGCGGCAACTCCCTTGCCGTCCTTCTTGAAGTTCTTCTTACCCTTGCCTTTCTTGAACTTAGTGGTTTTATTCACCATCAACACTTGATGTTCCTTTTTGATCTCCACCTGCGCTGATTTCAGCATTGAATATACCTCAGGAATGGTCTTTTCCATCCCCTCCATATTGAAGTTCATCACAAAGCTCTTGTAGCTCGGTGGAAGCGACTGAAGGATTCTGTCAATGACCGCGTCATCCGGGAGATTAACTCCCAGCTGAGTCAAGCGGTTGTGTAACCCAGACATTTTGAGTATGTGTTCACTGGCAGAACTATTTTCCTCCATCTTACAACTGAAGAACTTGTCGGAGACTTCATATCTCTCGACCCGGGCATGAGCTTGGAAAACCATTTTCAGCTCTTCGAACATCTCATATGCTCCGTGTTGCTCAAAACGCTTTAGGAGCCCCGGCTCTAAGCTGTAAAGCATGCCGCACTGAACGAGGGAGTAATGATCAGCACGCTGCTGCCAAGCGTTCATAATGTCTTGGTTCTCTGGGATGGGTGCGTCACCTAGCGGTGCTTCTAGGACATAATCTTTCTTGACAGCTATGAGGATGATCCTCAGGTTCCGGACCCAGTCCGTATAGTTGCTACCATCATCTTTCAGCTTAGTTTTCTCTAGGAACGCATTGAAGTTGAGGGCAACATTAGCGTGGGCCATTTGATCTACAAGACATATTGTAAAGATTTTAGACTAAGTTCATGATAATTAAGTTCATTTAATCAAATTATTCAATGAACTCCCACTCAGATAGACATCCCTCTAGTCATCTAAGTGAAACATGATCCGAATCAACTAGGCCGTGTCCGATCATCACGTGAGACGGACTAGTCAACATCGGTGAGCATCTTCATGTTGATCGTATCTTCTATACGACTCATGCTCGACCTTTCGGTCTTCCGTGTTCCGAGGCCATGACTGTACATGCTAGGCTCGTCAAGTTAACCTAAGTGTATTGCGTGTGTAAATCTGGCTTACACCCGTTGTGTTCGAACGTTAGAATCTATCACACCCGATCATCACGTGGTGCTTCGAAACAACGAACCTTTGCAACGGTGCATAGTTAGGGGGAACACTTTCTTGAAATTATTTCGAGGGATCATCTTATTTAAGCTACCGTCGTTCTAAGCAAATAAGATGTAAAACATGATAAACATCACATGCAATCAAATAGTGACATGATATGGCCAATATCATTTTGCTCCTTTTGATCTCCATCTTCGGGGCGCCATGATCATCGTTGTCACCGGCATGACACCATGATCTCCATCATCATGATCTCCATCATCGTGTCTTCATGAAGTTGTCTCGTCATTTATTACTTATACTACTATGGCTAACGGTTTAGCAATAAAGTAAAGTAATTTACATGACGTTATATGTTGACACGCAGGTCATAAATAAATTAAGACAACTCCTATGGCTCCTGCCGGTTGTCATGCTCATCGACATGCAAGTCGTGATTCCTATTACAAGAACATGATCAATCTCATACATCACATATATCATTCATCACATCCTTTTGGCCATATCACATCACACGGCATATGCTGCAAAAACAAGTTAGACGTCCTCTAATTGTTGTTGCAAGTTTTTACGTGGCTGCTATAGGTTTCTTAGCAAGAACGTTTCTTACCTACGCCAAAACCACAACGTGATATGCCAATTTGTATTTACCCTTCATAAAGACCCTTTTCATCGAATCCGATCCGACTAAAGTGGGAGAGACAGTCACCCGCTAGCCACCTTATGCAACTAGTGCATGTCAGTCGGTGGAACCTGTCTCACGTAAGCGTACGTGTAAGGTCAGTCTGGGCCGCTTCATCCCACGATGCCGCCGAAACAAGATAAGACTAGTAGTGGCAAGAAAATTGACAACATCTACGCCCACAACAAGTTTGTGTTCTACTCGTGCATAGAAACTACGCATAGACCTGGCTCTCATACCACTGTTGGAGATCGTTGCAGAAATTAAAAAATTTCTACGCATCACCAGGAACAATCTATGGAGTCTTCTAGCAACGAGAGGGAAAAGAGTGCATCTAGATACCCTTGTAGATCGCGAGCGCAAGCGTTCAAGTGAACGGGGTTGATGGAGTCGTACTCGTCGTGATCCAAATCACCGATGACCGAGCGCCGAACGGACGGCACCTCCGTGTTCAACACACGTACGGTTGGGGAAGACGTCTCCTCCTTCTTGATCCAGCAAGGGGGAGGGAGAGGTTGATGGAGATCCAGCAGCACGATGGCGTGGTGGTGGAAGCAGCGGGGATCTCGGCAGGGCTTCGCCAAGCTCAGCGAGAGGGAGAGGTGTCACGGGAGGGAGAGGGAGGCGCCAGGGGCAGGGATACAGCTCCCATGCACCTCCCCACTATATATAGGGGTGGAGGGGGCTGGTTTCTTGCCCTCCAAGTCCATTGGGGCGTTGGCAAAGGTGGGGGAAAGAAATCCCATCATTTCCCTTCCCCACCGATTGTTATCCCCCTTTTTTAGGGATCTTGATCTTATCCCTTCGGGATATGATCTTATTCCTTCTAAGGGGGGGTCTTGGTGCGCCTTGACCAGGGGTGTGGGGCCTTTCCCCCACTACCCACGTTCATGTGGGTCCCCCCATGCAGGTGGGCCCCACTCCGGAACCTTCTAGAACCTTCCCGGTACAATACCGAAAAATCCCGAACATTTTCCGGTGGCCAAAATAGGACTTCCCATATATAAATCTTTACCTCCGGAACTCCTCGTGACATCCGAGATCTCATCCGGGACTCCGAACAACTTTCGGATTTCCGCATACTAATATCTCTACAACCCTAGCGTCACCGAACCTTAAGTGTGCAGACCCTACGGGTTCGGGAGACATGCAGACATGACCGAGACGACTCTCCGGTCAATAACCAACAGCGGGATCTGGATACCCATGTTGGCTCCCACATGTTCCACGATGATCTCATCGGATGAACCGCGATGTCGAGGATTCAATAAATCCCGTATACAATTCCCTTTGTCAATCGGTACGTTACTTGCCCGAGATTCGATCGTCGGTACCCCAATACCTTGTTCAATCTCGTTACCGGCAAGTCACTTTACTCGTACCGTAATGCATGATCCCGTGACCAAACACTTGGTCACATTGAGCTCATTATGATGATGCATTACCGAGTGGGCCCAGAGATACCTCTCCGTCATACGGAGTGACAAATCCCAGTCTCGATTCGTGCCAACCTAACAGACACTTTCGGAGATACCCGTAGTGCACCTTTATAGCCACCCAGTTACGTTGTGACGTTTGGCACACCCAAAGCACTCCTATGGTATCCGGGAGTTGCACAATCTCATGGTCTGAGGAAATGATACTTGACATTTGGAAAAGCTCTAGCAAACGAACTACACGATCTTGTGCTATGCTTAGGATTGGGTCTTGTCCATCACATCATTCTCCTAATGATGTGATCCCGTTATCAATGACATCCAATGTCCATAGTCAGGAAACCATGACTATCTGTTGATCAACTAGCTAGTCAACTAGAGGCTCACTAGGGACATGTTGTGGTCTATGTATTCATACATGTATTATGATTTCCGGATAACACAATTATAGCATGAACAATAGACAATTATCATGAACAAGGAAATATAATAATAACCATTTTATTATTGCCTCTAGGGCATATTTCCAACACTTGTTTTGTTGCTCCTTTTCACTGCTTCTTCTGCCCGAGCGGTAGTACCGCTCGTGTGCGAGCTGAGCGCATAACGGTTGGATTTCCCCCCTCCTATAAAAGGGGGTCTTCTTCCCCAATGAACCTTATCTCTTTGAGCTCGTGTTCTTCCCCCATTGTTGACCTTCTTTGAGCTTGCTAACTCTCAATCCCTCCATGGATTCTTGCTAGTTTTTGAGGGAAAAGAGAGAGGAGATCTAGATCTACATTTCCACCAATCACTCTCTCCTCTATGTGAGGGGAACCCCTTGGATCTAGATCTTGGAGTTCTTGGTGTTCTCCTTCTTGTTCTACCTCTCATTTTCCTCCCTAGCATTAGTTGCTTCAGTGGGATTTGAGAGAGAAGGACTTGGGCACTCCGTGTGCCCTTGCCATTGCATTTGTGCATCGGTTTGAGTTCTCCACGGTGATACGTGGAAGTTACAAGTTGAGAAGCTTATTACTCTTGGGTGCTTGGTACCCTTGAGCTTGTTCCTCTTGGGTGCTTGGGCGCCCTAGACGGTTGGTGGTGTTCGGAGCTCAATCATTGTGGTGTAAAGCTCCGGGCAAGCGTCGGGGTCTCCAATTAGGTTGTGGAGATCGCCCCGAGCAATTTGACGTGTACCGGTGACCGTCCCCAAGGGTTTCCAAAGTGTAAGGGTTCGGTGACCGCCCCCAAGGGTTGCCATTTGTACGGGTTCGGTGACCGCCCTCAAGGGTCCCTTAGTGGAATCACGACATCTTGCATTGTGCGAGGGCGTGAGGAGATTACGGTGGCCCTAGTGGCTTCTTGGGGAGCATTGTGCCTCCACACCGCTCCAAACGGAGATTAGCATCCGCAAGGGTGTGAACTTCGGGATACATCGTCGTCTCCGCGTGCCTCGGTTATCTCTTATCCGAACCCTTTACTTATGCACTTTACTTTGTGATAGCCATATTGTTTCTTGTCATATATCTTGCTATCACTTAGTTGTTTATCTTGCTTAGCATAAGTTGTTGGTGCACATAGGTGAGCCTAGTTGTTGTAGGTTTTGTGCTTGTCAAATTAACCGCTAGGTTTATTCCACATTTGTTCAAGCCTAAACCATAATTATTTTAAAGCGCCTATTCACTACCCCTCTATTCAACGGCCTTGTGTTCGACCGGCCACGGTCGAAACGGGATCCTGTTCATCGGGAGGGGTCTGGCGTACCACAAAACGGAGGAAACGGACCTCCTACGGTCGAAACGGGGTCCTGTTGATCGGGAGGGGTGTGGCGTACCGCAAAACGGGACTCCACGGGATGCTGTTCATATCCACCATCGACTGCCTCCACGGGCTACTATTCATCCACCGTCGACTGCCTCCACAGGCACCTGTTCATCCACCGTCGACCTCCTCCAGCCTCCACCTGCGACTATTCATCCACGGGCTCCTGTTCATCCAGCCTCGACCGCTCCTCCACCGGCTACTGTTCAACCAGCCCCTCCACGGGGTCCGGTTCAACCACCCCCTACACGGGCTACTATTCATCCAGCCCTCCACCGGCCACTATTCAACCAGCCGTCCACGGGGTCGTCATGTTCATCCAGCCCTCCACGGGGTCCTGTTCATCCGCCGGCTCGATCGATCGGTGTACTGTTCATCTAGCGGCAATGGCCTCTACTACCACGGGTTCCTGTTCATCCAACCCCCCACCGGGAACTGTATATCCAACCGCCCCCCCCCCCAACAATGCTCACTATTCATCGAGAGGCAGCATGGATCGG
>NC_057802.1:275193631-275225316 GCF_018294505.1 Triticum aestivum | reverse complement strand
GTTAGTAGCAGTAGCGAAGGAATCACTCGGTTTCAGTTAACAGCAAGGGATCGATCGCTCGGGTTCAGTAACGTAGCTAGTGCAATCGCTCGGGTTCAGTAGGCAAACGCCTCGCTCGGGTTCAGTAAGAGCCCAACGCCTCGTACCCACGCGCCTACGTGTACGAGAGAAACGTGCATCGCCCGGCCCCCGACCACCCACCGTAACCGAGAACTCCCCGATATTTTCCTCGCCCTTGGTTTTCTCCATCATGGACGGCAAAAAGAATGTCATGCAGCTGCGTCTCCGGCCCACCCAGGACGAAAAGCCCATTTTCTGTCATGATTTTTTGTCATAGAAGTAGGATCCCACCACATCTATGATGATACCGGGTTTTGTCACAATTATCGTCATAGAAGTGTCATAAGCATGACAGAAAAAAATTCGTTCGGCCCAAAATGTCACGGATGTGTCTTTTTTTTGTAGTGCTACCTGGCGCGCCAAAGATGTGGGAAACGACACCTATGGGATCCCGGGGAACCCCTTCTACCGTTGGCGGGGCGTGGAGCTGTGCAAAGAGCGGGTCTAAAAGATGAGCGCGAGGGGATTTTTACCCAGGTTCGGGCCACAAACGATGCGTAAAACCCTAGTCCTGCTTTTGTGTATATTTGGTGTTCTTGAGCTCCTGAACTAGCTACGGTGCAAGCCCAGTCCAAAAAGTCCGAATCCTTCCTCAGTACGCCTCGGTCCTCCTTTTATATGTCGAAGGGGTCGCCACAGTGGCACACAGGAGGTGGAAAGTATCCACAATGTACAAGCTTATTGCCTGGCACCATAGGACAAATGCATTTAATGCGCTGCCGACGTGCCCTCTTACTTTATCGGGGATGGCAATGAAGCTTGTCTCGTCCGTCACCGCCTCGCCTTGCTTCGACACGCGTCCAAGCTAATGAGGCATGCAGCGCCATGCTGGCTGGCTGGTTGTTGAGCTGATGCGGTGACAGGATCTTCACAAAGATCTGCATGCCACCACGCAAGTGCTTGACTAGTTGGCCTAGAAGCTGCATGCCGCCATGCAGGCACATGCCTAGTTGGCGGGCTGATTGTCGCGTCGGCACGGGCGTGGGGCAGCGGAACATTGGTGGGTGCGGGCCTGGTCGTGGCCCTGCAGATTTCCCCGGCAAGGGTCTTGCCGGGGCCTCGTGGCCGCCCCCGGCAAGGGTCTTGCCGGGGGTCTTCGTCTGTCCCGGGCTAGGATCTTGTCGGGGGCCTTCATCTTCTGGTTTCTATCTTGGCTCGCAGGCCTTTGTTCTTTACAAAGATCTGCATGCCACCATGCAGGCGCCCCCGAGTCTTGTTCTCGACGTCGTCAATGGTGTCAGAGCTCTCAGGCTCAAGGGTGGCGGCCCTGCTGGTGTTGGGCAAGTTGCCCCGGCAAGGCTCTTGCCGGGGTTATGTAGGCCGCCCTGGCAAGGGTCTTGCCGGGGGAAGCCCACCTTGTCCCTTCGCTCTTCATGCTTCTGGTTTGAGTACTGCCTTGGCAGTCTTGTATCTTTCCTTCCTTTGCCCCACCAAGCATGCGCGCAGGTGTGGCTACAACTGCCCACGCACAAGTAAAGGGGTACAGAAAGGCCCCTACTTTTCTACACCGACACCCACAGAAAGCCTGTTAATGGCCTGTTCGTATATAGCCCATTTACGGCCAGCTAACTCTCGGCCCTTTACGGCCTATCGGAATTAAGCCCAGTAGCTTCATCTGGGCCGTCCAATATGATTCCAGCCCGTTGTAACTTCCGGCCCATGTATGGCCCATGATGTCTTTCGGCCCATATGAGGCCCTTTGTAACTCTGGGACCATTAAAGGCCCGAGATGAAACTGGCCCATAATGAACAGTGTATCGCTTTCTACCCATTAACGGCCCATTATTCCGTCGGCCGTTTCCAGCCCATGTTACCTTTCAGCCTTCTAAGGGCCCATTTATTCTTGGGCTCATTTCTAGAATTCGGTTAGTTACGGTACGTTACTGGCCTGTTCCGTTTGTGGGCCAAATTCAGCATGTGGTTACATTCGGCCCGTTTGTGGCCCGTTAACCCGTTGGGTTGTTTTCATAGTGTTATCAAATACGGCCTATTAACGGCCCGTTATGGTCCACGAATAGTACGGCCCATGTTTGGCGAAATGATTATATGCCCCGTAGAAGGCCCATGGATCCTATGGCCCGCAGAAGGCCCATGGATCCTATGGCCCGTAGAAGGCCCATGTATCATACGGCCCGTAGAAGGCCATGGATCATACGAGCCGTAGAAAGTCCATGGATCCTACGGCCCGTAGAAGGCCCATGGATCCTACGGCCCGCAGGAGGCCCATGGTTACAACAGTCCGTGTGTTTCCATGATGATTATTGTGGCCTAGTCACAAAAAATAGGTTATTGTGGCCACTAGAAAAACGTGGAAAAAGAACTGCAGTGACTATAAGCAAACAACTAAACAAGACAATAAGGAAATAAATAAGCAAGCAACTAACGCTAGCCTATTACAGCTATTACACATATTACATCCACTGGGCATCAAAGTTCGCCACCAGTGCAAATATAGGGAACAAAGCAGCATATTACATACACTGGCCGTCAAAATTGGCCACCAGTGCAAATAAATGCGGCAGCAAAACAAGTCCATATCTGAAACAACTTTAGAAGAGCTCAAGAAACATTATCCTGGGTATCCACCATGCTGGCAATAAGCTTAGCAAGCTTATTAGCTTTGTCCTGTTTGGCGCTAAAATCCTCCAACGCTTGCTGTTGCACCAGAAAGTATGCATCTGAATGCTCCAGGGACTTCCGCAGTCCTTCCGCTTCTTGTCGCAGCATAGCTGATCGATGTCTTTCAACTTGTAGTTGAGACTCAAGAAATCGAACTGATTCAGACAGTGAGTTTGAATAGCTTGTGCAAGCGGTAGTGGCGAGTAACTCGAACAGTAAACCAAGATGGGACTTTGGGGTTGTCTCACTATTTTCAAGATAGTTTTCCTTAGCTGTTTTATCAGCTTTGTTGGAAACCAACAAGGATGTCTCTCGATCATGAACCTTATCTGCATTACTTCCTTTACCATTGCTTAATAAGGCACTCCTCCCCAATATTTTGTCAGCATTCTAAAAGAAGAAACAAGCAGACACATAACAGGTTTAGCATGTACTAGTATATGAAACTCATTTTGGTGAACCAGTTCATTAGTAAGGTGGACAAGATTAAACTACCAAGTCTTCTATTGCCAAGTAGTACATTATAAAAGCATCAAACAAACATATATCTATGTCCTATGGTCACTGCATTATCTTGTCAAATCAAAATAGAGACACGGTTCAAATCATATCAATTCAAGAGAAAGCAGCACTAAAAGAATACAAAGTATGGGAAACTACACGGCACAACAAGATTTCAGATGGGTACCACGGGTCTACATGTACAACAACACTATTGGCCCTGTTGTGATGCTAGTAATGTGCATGATATGAGAAGTCAACTGTATACACAATTGAAATTGAAATCAACGGAGCTATTTATAAGAGCAAACATCTTAAAGAAACATGCGTAAACATACCTATTGTGCCATTGGAGTTTCCATTGGATCGTTCAATATAAAAATAAGTTTGTATGAGTAAATACAGTGATAAAAGAGCAAAGCAGTATGCACGATAGCAATGGAATCTTAAATGAGAACAGTTGTTCTTCAGGTTTAAGCACTTGTTCTAGATGAACAGAGTACAGTAAGACGCAAGCATATAGTACATAAAATGAGCTCATAGACCTTACCACATTCTTGGTTCGGGACCAGTACAAAACAGGGTGTTCCCAGTCATCGTCCAGTAAATGCGTCTCTGGAGAACGTAAGGGAATTTGATGAGTTTCTTTGCCAGTGAAGTACGTTTTCTTCAGGTACTTCCGATACTACCACCAAGCATTCTTGAAGATAGCAGAGGTATTAGCACAGGTTACCTCATTCTAAGTTTCCAAATTGGTCCTTCTCTATAGAGAAAAATGGGAAAATTTATTGTATTATAACCATCATGGACGTAGAATGTATGGGATAAAGCAAAGTAATTGTCATGAATAACATTGCTTAGCCATAACTCCTGGACAAACACCTGCAACTGGCATTTTCCTTCATCTTCGGTATAATATTTCTGTCGTGGAATTGTCACGGCAGATGTCCTAGTGGAAGAAATTAGTTGTGGAGCCATCATGACGAGGTTAGCTTAAAGGGGTTAAACAGGATAAAGGACGCGAGGAGTTTATACTGGTTCGTCCCCTTGCGGTGAAGGTAAAGGCCTAATCCAGTTTGAGGTGGTATTGCAAGGTTTTCGATTACCAGGGAGCGAATACGCTTAGCCTGGCTCTCGATCTGTTGTTTCTTGCCCTAAGTTGCTGCCGGGTCGTCCCCTTATATACACGGGTTGACGCCCCGCAGCTTACAGAGTCCCGGTCGGCTCATACAAACGTGTCCGGCTCGGTAACTTATCTAACATGCCTTACAATACAATCACATATATATGGCAGTTTATACTCACGGGCCTTTAGCCGCCTTTGGGCTTTGGGCCTTTTAACAAGCCTACCATGAACCGCCTTCTTCAACATATTCACGGGCTTGGTTTATGAACCGTCATCGGGATAACCCGGCCCCTCCTGGGCGGGTCATATCCAATAGTCATATCCCCAACATTAGGCCCCAAGTTGATTTGAACTTGTTCATGTCAATCTTCAACACTTAGAAAAAATCCTTCTTCATCTTCTTGTGAGATATTGTAACCCGCCATGACATCATCTCTTGGAATTACGGAAAACCGCCATGACGTCATCTGTCAGTAATTGCGCACAATACCCAGCCTATCTTTCACAGATCCTTATTTTTTAATAACCTCCTGAAAATCGAGGCGCTCACGCCGTCACATATCCATATTCTTGTCTCGTCGATTCCCACACATGCCACTTATCCTTCCAGCCTTATAAATAGGGCCACGGGTCTTCTTTGCACTCTCCCCCTTTGCCTTCTCGCCTTCATCTTCTTCCTCGCAATGCTCCAGCGCGCCCGAGCTCCGCCGCCGTCGACCTTCGTCCACTGCTTCAACTCCATCCGTTGCATCACCCTGAACGAACCAGAACATCGCGGCGCCTCTCCACTGTTCATCAGCGTCGGTAAGCATTCACCTTTCCTCTTAATAGATGTTCCTTATGGTTTCCCTGCTCATCGGTGTTCATCACCGTTCCTCCTTCTCTTTCCTAGATTGCGTAGTTTTGATCTGAAAATGACACAAATCTTGTGCGGTAGCAGTTTTAGCACTTGTTGTTTTATATCAGAATATATCCTCATTGCAACAGATCTTATCTAGGCACCCCCACTTTTCTGCTGCCGCCACCTTAGGTTTAGATTTTATTTCATTTTTCTGAACTGCTACAGATCCAATCTTATAGCTCTAATCTGTGAAACCTGTTTGTCCCAACACTTAGTAAAATTCACTCTTGTGAGATCTTAAATACCAGTGCTTGTGATGGCGGCTTACATCACCAGTTTATAATTACGCATATATCATTAGGCCCCATTTAAGCCGCCATTCTGAATATATACTGTAGCTCTTTACTTCTGGCTTAATGAATCAATTTGAACTGGTAAAAATTTTCTTTCCTTTAGGCTTCTCTCTTCACAATGCCGCCAAAGACAGTCACTTCATGTAATTGGGTTCCTTCCATTGTCACTGAGAACACACTCAGAGATTTTGTCAAAATTGGGTACTTGCCAGCAAAGAATGTCAGGCATTACCGCACCCCTGATCCAGGCGAAGAAAGGCCTCAGCCAAAGGATGATGAAGTCATTGTTTTTACTGATCACATGAGTCGGGGTTTCACACCACCCAGTTCTAAATTTTTCCGAGATGTTCTGCACTTCTTTCAACTCCATCCTCAAGACATCGGACCCAATTCCGTGTCAAACATCTGCAACTTTCAAGTCTTCTGCGAAGTATACCTTCAAGAGGAGCCCAGTGTCAAACTTTTTAGGGACTTTTATTTAAACCACCAAAACGAGTTTACGAATGGACCCAGCTTGGAACTTGGCGGAATCTCAATTCAATGAAGAAGAGATGCCATCTTCCCCTATGCTTGCCTGCCGAGTCACCCCAAGGACTGGAACCAGACATGGTTTTACTGCAAGGATACCTCTCCGGTTGATGAAAATCCATTGTCGCGTTATCGTGTCCAACGTCTTGATCCGAAGCATAATCTTCCTGAAAAGCTTACCGATGCTGAACATCAAAAGCTTGCCCCCACTATTAGGAAGGTCAAGGCTCTGCTGGTAAATGGGTTAACTGGTATTGACTCGGTTCGGTGTTGGGTTTCTTGGCGAATCATACCGTTGAGCCGCCGACCCGGCTTAATGTGTACCTACACAGGCGATACAAAAGATCCACTATGCCACAGCTCCGCGCGTTTAACTAACAAAGCAATCAATGAAATGACAAAGACCCTTCTGAATGAAGATGCGGAAGACTGCAACAAAGTGGGTTTGAACCCTTTCTGCAAACTTAACCCGCCACCGGACATGAGTCTCCAAATTACTTACTTTTACCTCATCATTCATATATTTTTATTAAATCAACTTTGATGACTTCCGCAGGCTGACTCTGATTTTTGGAAAAAGCAATATGACCATGAAGCTGCCAAAAAGGCCAGGGCTGACAAGAAAGCCGCCAAGAAAACCGCCAAAAAGACAAAGAAGAAACCAAGTGCTTCTGATATGTTTGAACTGAATGACAACTCTGAGTCGGAGGTAGCCCTTGACTCCCTTGGCTCCTTTTTCAATTATCTTATTGACACTAATTATTATCAAGATGACACGGGGGCCAGCCAAGCAGTTGAAGAAGAGGTAACTATCATTTCCTCCGGCTCAACACCTTTGCTAACACAGAAAATTTGACGAGTAACCCAGAAAGCAAGGTTTTCACACCCCCTAGCTCATTTGGATCCTCACTTTCTTTTGAAGCAACAGCAGCTTGAGAACCGGCGACAGACTCGGACCAGCGGAGGTGAAGAATTATCCTCCGGCTTACCAAATACTCCAGTTCGACGGAAACGTCAAAACGAGGTCCTTCCGAACTTAAACTCTTTTTACCCGCTGGCGGGTCTCATTCTTCAACCACTTAATTCTTCCGATTCAAACTACGAGGAGGTTTCTCGCTCTTCCTCCAGCGACTCATCATAGACCCAGCTGCCGGCTTTTAGAACTGCCCTTGGGTAACAACAATTACTTTTATTCTGTACCTCCTTATGCTTTTATAATTGTACTGACTTGTCATAACCCGTGCAGTGGCCAAGAAAAGCCTAGTAAGAAGTCAAAGGTGACCAAGGCGGCTGAAGATCCTAAAGTCGTTGAACCGGAGCAGCAAGTTCCAGCACCAGACGTTTGTGAAAATCAACCAGAAGATCCTGTTCATGATGTCCCACCAGAAATTCCAGATCTCGCCGGTGACCAAACAGTACTCAATCCTTTGAGTACTGAATCATCAAACCCACCATCGGAGACTCATACCGATGACGTTATGATTACTGGCACCGGCTTTAGAGAATCGGGAAATCCAACCGTCTTGGCCAGACATTCCGCTAAACAAGAGTTCATTGAAAAGCGGAAAGTGAGATTTGACGTCGCCCACTATTCTCAGTTGAGCAGTAGTGAAGTACTCTCTGGCTACCTCAACCAAGTACACTCCAGCCGCGATCTTGAAATTGATATGGTGAAGCAGATACATCAAAAATATGAGGTATGAATTCCTGCTTAAATAAGTTATGCACATCCTGCCAGCCCCCAAGTCTACTGGGTGTGATAAAATTGAATAAGTTGTAGACTTAAAATAACCATGAGCATCTTTAGTAGAACCCTTCCAAGGCCGGCTTGCACTATTGAAGTTTAAACAGGATTTTAAACAATGAACATTGCATCCATACTCCCCAAGGACCGGTTTAATCAACATGAATGAGCCGGTCCTGTTTACCATTATTTATAAAAGAGAGCTTACCTGCATAGCCCCCATGAACTGGCTGTGATAGTTTAAGGCACAACCGGGTCATCATAAAGCAGTAAGAAGACACAAGTGATATGCATTAGCCCCCAAGTGCCAAGTACTCTTGCTTGCAAAATGCTTGGGACTTACTGTCATGAGCTGGTATATGAAGAATATTTCGGCAGGCTTTAGCCCCCAAGTGCCAAGTGTTGTTGCTTGCAAAAGGCTTGGGACTAATATTCCTGTAACACGGATAATAATGTATTTGCAACTCTGTGCTTGTACAGGATGCCACTGCTGAACTTCAATCACAATTGGCCGATGCAAAGACCCGGCTGGAGAATCAAGAATCTGAGACCCGGAAAGCTGAGTCAAAATTCCAATTTAGCGTGGCCGAAACGAAAAAACTGAAGACTAGTTTTGAGGCGGAGAGAAACACTTGGGCTGAAGAAAAGACTGCTTTGACGCAGCGAGCTAAAAAAGTGGAGGCGGCTCTTCAAGAGGTGACCACTGAGCTCACTAGTTTAAAACACCGTGTATCCCAGATGGTTTCTGCTATCTTTGGTGAGTCGCCTTCTTAAGCATCAAAAGTGAATCTTTTCCTTGATAGTATAAACCGCCTCTAACCAATCTATGACTTACTCAGGTCCCAGGAGCAGCAATCTTAACCAAGATATTCTTGTGAAGCTCAAAGCTGTTTACACACTTGTTGAACAACTATACACTGGAGCTCAGCGTGCACTGCCACAATTTCTCCAACTAATCAAGCACCTACTCTCTTGATAGATGTCTTGAAAAAACTTTCTGTGCTGCCTGCTAAGATTGACGAGATGAAGCGATCATCTGCAAGAGCCGGGCCAAAGCATGAGTACTAGAACTAGACCCAGTTGATGTAGCTACTAGATACCCAAGCTTGAAAGAAGATGGCACTCTGTTTGATCAAAAGGACTTCGCTGCTTGCGTAAAAGAAATACGTCCGATGGCGACTCTGATTGCAAATGACACAGACCTTTCAAAATACCATCCTTCTTATAACAGGGAGAATCAGAAGATGCCCACGCCGTATTATAAAGTGATGGATCTAATCCCCCCAATCCGTAAGCATACTTTTGCCCCTGAAGTTGAGCCGTCTGAACTTATAGATGATGAAGCTGAATTTCAAGCTTTATGTGGCATCGATTGGTCATCACCAAACTTTCAGACGGCAGAGGAGGACGAAGAACCGGAAAAGGATGATCCAGAGGCCTCAAGTCAGCAAGGCCAAGAAGAGTGAACCGCCAGGCGGTTTACATATTTTATCCTTTGAAAACAGTTGATGTTGTTTGGCTCACGGAGTCATGTAATAGGGTAGTGAAACTTTAATCTGTCGTGCCATCGTGCGCGCTTCTGTTTTGCGCAATACTGCTGATCCACCAGTTTAAGAAAATATCATTTTATGCTTATGATAGCATTGATTTATGCAGATCAGATTGATCAGTACCCTGCACACAAACAGATCACAAGTGCCCTGGCGGTTTACCGCCGGGCGGGTCATGATACCCAATTGAAACCACTGGGGACGGATAGTCCATAACCAGGGCCGATCTAATCACAATGTTGACACAATTGTTAAATAAAGAATCATACCTATGGTGTGTGTGCTTAGACTGCCGGCTTATCAGCTCCATGTAGTTAGTGTGTTTAGAGCTATAACTCGAAACATAATAATTTTATCCTCTGGTGACTTAGAGTCTGCCATCCTGGCAGGTTGCAAAGACCCAAAGATGCTTCAAATATGAGACATAAACAGGGCAGCTTGACCCGATTTGTAAAAACCATATGGCAAGAAAAAATGAGATTATATGAAGAAGTAAAAATAAGAAATTTGTTGGGGATATAACTACTGGCGTAACCCGCCCAGGAGGGGCCGGGTTACATTATGGTAATTCATCATATGAAGCCCAATATCAAAGCTTGAAGATGGCGGTTCAATAAAGGGCCTAAAGCCCGTAGGTGATTTAAGGCCCGTAGTGATAAACCGCCGTAATGGCGTGACTTGTGTTGTAAGGCAAGATTAACTAGTTACCAAGCCGGATACTGTTTATAAGCCGGTCGGGACTCTGTAGGCCGCGGGGCGTCAGCCCCTATATATAAGGGGATGACCCACCGGCGGCTTAAAGGAGGTAACATAAAATCGGTAGCCAGGCATAGCGGATTCGCTCCCTGGTCATCGAAACCCTAGTAATTCCACCTCAACTGGAGTAGGCTTTTACCTTCACCGTAAGGGGCCGAACCAGTATAACCCTCGTATCCTTTGTCCCGCTTTAACCCCTTTAAGCTTCCTAGTTGCGATGGCTAAATGACTAAGTCTTTTCACAAGGGCATCTGCCGTGACTATTCCACGACAGTTGGCGCCCACCGTGGGGCCAGCGCACGGTGGATTTGAGTTCTTGAAGGGCAGCTTCGAAGGGCTCAAGGGATACGCTGTGGGCCGGATGACCAAGACTCGTCGCGGCAAGCTCTACATCAACGACGCATGCTGGGGCCCCGACACCGGCTCAATCAAGTACGGGTACCGGGTCCCCTTCGGCGGAATCCACGTTTTCATTGGCAAGATCAGTGAGCCCGGCCCTGAGCTGGACATCTGCACCGACCTCATCGAGACGGCTTAGCATGCGAGACCCGCCCGGACTCTGCCCGCCTTGAAGCGTGCTTTCGTGGGATGCATCCACGGAGGACTCTCTGAAGGATCTAGATCTAGCGATGAGACGACTATCTGCTCTGATGATGAATCATCCACAGGTGAGACAGACTCGTTGTATCAACTTCGGGACGACAGGCTCGGGGGTTGTTCCGATGGCGACAGTATTCCGGACCCTTTTTAGCCGCCGAGCCAGGTTGGAATCTTCATGGCCGGCACGCAACCTGTTCAAAACTCCGCCGCTGGGGCAGGAGGCCCTGTGCACTCGCCGGCTCAGGTGCTGATGGATCTCACGGATAAGATGGCTGCCCTGCTAACCGCCACGGTCGTCCCAGCGGATCAAGCTCAACATGATGCGGAGGTGGCACAGTTAAAGCTCGATATAGCACGAGCCAAGGAAGATCTCGCAGCGGAGGGAATCAGGATGGCTGCAGAACGGGCGGCTCTGGACGCCCAGACTCAACTGATTCAGGCGCAGTCTTTCCGGCTCACGATGGATCAGAACGCATCCAATGAGGTCATGAGAAGCAGGCATCAGAAGGCTCAATCTCGGCTCCCTCCGGTTATGATCCTCGAAACCTCTTCAACACGCCCGGTGCAGGGCCCAGTAACCCGCCAGAAATCACGGCACCCGGGGCTGGGACGCCGGTTCAGCCGCATGTGATGGGGCCTCCCCGTGTGAATACTGCCCCACCTTAATACGTGCCGATACCATCGGGTCATTATTCTAATCCGTTGGAAAATATGATTGCTGCAGCGGCGCGACTGGTGGCTCTTCCAGTCAAGGGTGACTCTCCAACGGCGGTCGAAACTCGCAGGGTCAGAGAACTTCTTCAGACGGCTCTGGCACAACAGGAGGCATATTCATATAGCCGGGACAGGATTCATTCAACCCCTCGTCCAGACCGGAGCCCAAGTTATAGCAGACACATGGTTTCAACAACCGGCTCAAGCAACGTCCGGCGCCGTGACTTGCCAGCTCGCCACGGCCCGGCGCATAACAGAGCCTTTAACGCAGTAGACTGAGATAGAGCACATCAAGAGGCGAAGCAGGCGGCTCAGCTGACAGCTTACCAACCCCTCCCGGTTTATCCGACGGCTTCTATCGAGGCAGGCATAGCTATGAGGACCGGACGTGTCCCTTGTCTGGTGCCGGCTCTCCGTAACGAACGTCTGCCCAAAGATTTCAAAGGACCTAGGAAGGTACCTAATTACACGGCTGATTTACAGCCCGGAGCATGGATTGAAAGCTACGAGATGGCTATGGAGTTGCTGGAGGTCAGCGAAGCGGCAATGGCCAAATACTTCACCATGATGTTGGATGGTACTGCCCGTACTTGGTTAAAGGGACTGCCACCTAATTCCATCGGGTCATGGGCAGAGCTGAAAGCCCGGTTCATCCAAAACTTCAAAGATACATGTAGGCAATCTATGTCAATTGTGGATTTGACTAACTGCAAGCAGCAAGAAGGCGAGTCTACGACCCATTGGGTACGCCGGGTCAAGGAAATAATACATTTGTCTGATAAGATGGATGCCGGCTCTGCGGTTTTAATGTTGGAGCAAAATTGTCGTTTTGCACCCCTGAAGATGAAGCTTGGGCGGCTCAAGCACGATTGCAATGATATGGGTACGCTGATGGCAGCTCTGGTCAAGTACGCCGACTCTGATAGTACCAAGGATCCTGCGTCTGATGAGGAAAAGACAGGGAAGGGAAAGAAGAATGGCAACGGCAAGGGCCCTCAACATAACCCGGCGAATCAGGAAGGTAATAAGCGTAAGGCTGATGATGGTATGGAGTTTGTGGCCAACACCAACGCGCAGGGTAACAATCTCCAACGTAAGGGGAGACAGCCTCCCCGGTCTGGCGGGTCAGGCCTGACGCTTGAGCAATTGTTAAATGAGCCCTGCCCAAGGCATGGCTCTAGGGAGAAGCCGGCCACTCATCTATGGAAAGGCTGCGCGATCATGAAAGCTTTCAAGAATTCCAACATGGTCAACGGTAACAATGGGCAGGGCGGCGGCTCAGGTGGCGGCAGCTTTCATGGCCCGGGCGGCGGTTCAAATTCCAATTTTCAGAATTCTCAAGGTAATCAAGGTGGTTTTAACTAGCAATCTGGCCAGGGCAATCAGCAGCAGGGGGGATACCAGACCCATCCAAAGCATCTCAACAGTGGACAATATCATGTGTTTACTACCAGTTTGTGCAAGCGAGACCAGAAGCTTCATAAGAGGGCTGTGAATGCTGTTGAGCCGGCAGTTCCACGTTACTTGCGATGGTCTGAACAGCCGATTGTATGGAGTAGGGAAGATCACCCTCCCCAGGTTGATAATCCAGGTCACCTGGCCTTGGTGGTGGCTCCTCAAGTTGGTGGGTATAAATTCACTAAGGTACTCATGGACGGAGGCAGTAGCATCAACATCCTCTATTATGAGACCTTCTGTCGTATGGGATTAACTAATAAAAACCTCAACCAGTCCAATACTATTTTCCATGGTGTGGTGCCCGGTAAGTCAGCGTATCCAGTTGGTAAGATCGAGCTGGAAGTAGCCTTTGGAGATGAGTACAACTACAGGGCGGAAAAACTGACTTTTGAGGTGGTCAAAATAAGAAGCCCGTACCATGCTTTATTTGGGCGGTCGGCTTACGCCAAGTTCATGGCACGGCCGTGTTACGTATATTTGCAGATCAAGATGCCGGGTCACAATGGGACCATTACGGTTCATGGCAGCCAAAAGATAGCCTTGGAGTGCGAGGAAGGTGACGCTGCTTATGCTGAATCTGTTTGTGCGACAGAGGAATTAAAGTTTTACAAGGATAATGTTGACCCAGCAGATATGACGCCTTTGAAAAAGCCGACCACGGAGCATGAGCCGGTAATGAAATTTAGGTCGGCCGATGAGACTAAGCTTATTGACTTTGTGCCAGGCGACTCATCTAAGCAGTTCAGCATCAGTGCCAATCTGGATCCTAAATAGGAAAGCGCGCTCATCGAGTTCATCCGTGAGAACCGGGACATCTTTGCATAACCTTCTGACATGCCGGGTGTATCGAGAGAACTCGCTGAGCACACTCTTAATATTGATCCAAAATTTAAGCCAATCAAGCAATTTCTCCGGCGGTTTAATGAGGAGAGGCGGAAAGCCATTGGTGAGGAAGTGGCCCGGCTCTTGGCGGCCGGGTTCATCGTTGAAGTCTTTCATCCAGAATGACTAGCTAACCCGGTGCTCGTGCTCAAGAAGAACGGCACCTGGCGTATGTGTGTGGATTATACGGATTTAAACAAGGCTTGTCCGGCTGATCCTTTTGCTCTCCCCCGTATTGATCAAATTATTTGATGCTACGGCGGGTTCTGAGCGTTTAACTTTTTTGGATGCTTACTCTGGATACCATCAGATCAAAATGGCAGTTAAGGACCAAGAGAAGACGGCGTTCATTACCCCTTTTGGAGCCTTCTGTTATGTGTCGATGCCGTTTGGGCTCAAGAGCGCCCAGGCGACTTACCAGCGGTGCGTACAGAATTGTCTTCATAATCAGATTGGGCGCAACGTTCATGCCTATGTGGATGATATTGTGGTAAAATCCAGAGAGAAGGAGACCTTGATAGATGATCTGAGGGAGACCTTCGGTAATCTCCGGGTCTACAATATGATGCTTAACCTGGCCAAGTGCGTCTTCGGTGTTCCTGCAGGCAAGCTCTTGGGTTTTCTGGTTTCTCATAGAGGCATTGAAGCTAACCCAGAGAAGATCAAGGCAATCACCTCTCTGTCTAAGCCGGCGTGTATAAATGACGTCCAACGTCTGGCAAGTCGGATCGCTGCTTTAAGTCGATTTATAAGCCGGTTGGGTGAAAAGGCCATACCGCTGTATCAGATGATGAAGAAAACAAATGACTTTGTCTGGAGTGATGCTGCCAACACCGCTTTTGAGGATTTGAAAAGACAGTTAGCTGAACCGCCAGTTCTTGCAGCTCCTGTTGATAAGGAGCCCTTATTATTGTATGTAGCTGCTAACACACGAGCCGTCAGTGTGGCCATCGTGGTGGAGCGCAAGGAGGCGGGTAAGGAACATCCGGTTCAGCGACCGGTTTACTACGTCAGCGAAGTACTTATTGAGACCAAGCAACGGTATCCACACTGGCAGAAGCTTGTTTATGGGGTATTCATGGCAAGCCGGAAGCTTAAGCAATATTTCCAGGGCCACCCTATCACTGTGGTTAGTTCTGCTCCTTTAGGAGATATCATCCAAAACAGATAAGCCACAGGAAGAGTCGCTAAGTGGGCCATTGAACTTGGGCCTCATGATCTAAAGTATGTGCCATTCACAGCTATCAAGCATTGGTAGATTTCATCAACGATTGGACAGAGCTGCAGATGCCTGAAGAGAAACCGGATAACACATACTGGACTATTCACTTCAATGGATCCAGGCAATTGGAGGGCTCATGGGCTGGAGTCGTATTAGCTTCCCCTCGAGGTGACAAATTTTGTTATGTACTACGGTTGATGTTTCCCTGTACTAACAATGCAGCTGAGTACGAGGCTTTGCTCCATGGTCTTCGGATGGCTAAGGAGATGAGTTTAAGCCGGGTGAGGTGCTTTGGCGACTCTGATTTGGTGGCCCAACAAGTATCAGGCAAGTGGGATTCCAAGGACCCCCTCATGGCGGCTTATCGCCGTGAAGTTGATGCCATTGCCGGACATTTTCAGGGTTACCAAGTAGAGCACATTGACCGCAGAAAGAACGAGGCGGCTGATGCCTTAAGCCGGCTGGGCTCTCAGCGAAAGCTGGTGCCGCCTAATACTTTCTTGGATATTCTGCATAACCCTTCTGTCAAGTTACTTACAGAGGAAGACTTGGCTGTTCCAGACCCTGAAGCACAGTTGGTGGCGGCTCTTCATGTTATCCCAGATTGGACAGTGCCATACTTGGCTTACATGACCCGGGGAGAATTGCCTAAGGATGAAATTTTGGCCTGAGAAATAACCCGGCGGTCTAAGTCAATGATAATTGCCAATGGCGAGTTGCATCATCGCAGTGTCACTAGGGCTTTTCAGCGTTGTGTTTCCCCTGAGGAAGGGCAAGAAATTTTACGAGAGATTCACGAGGGGGATTGTGGCCATCATGCCGGCTCAAAATCCCTTGTGGCTAAAGCTTTTCGTCACGGTTTTTATTGGCTGACGGCTCATGCTGATGCAGAGGACTTAGTCAGTAAATGTGACGGTTGTCAGAAGTTCTCAAGACGTGCTCACGTGCCGGCTCAAGAGTTGAGGATGATTCCAATCACTTGGCCGTTCGCAGTCTGGGGGCTTGATATGGTTGGACCTTTCAAAAGGTCCAAGGATAAGAAGACCCACCTCTTGGTGGCGGTTGACAAGTTCACAAAGTGGGTTGACGCAGAGCCAGTTAGTAAGTGTGATGCGGCCACGGTGGTTCAGTTCATGAAAAAGGCGATATTTCGCTTTGGTTTTCCACACAGCATTATAACTGACAATGGTACCAATCTGTCTAAAGGCGCCATGGAAGAATTTTGTCAACAAGAGCATATTCGACTTGATGTTTCATCAGTGGCTCACCCCAATCCAATGGTCAAGCTGAGAGAGCCAATCAGGAAATCTTGAAAGGCATCAAGCCCCGGCTTTTGGTCCCTTTGCAGCGGACGCCGGGTTGTTGGGTGGAGGAGTTACCCTCTGTGGTATGGAGCATCAATACTACTCCCAATAGGTCTACGGGTTATATGCCTTTCTTCATGGTTTACGGAGCCGAGGCGGTTCTCCCTAGCGACATCCGTCATGACTCGCCTCGTGTGGCGGCTTATGTTGAGACGGACAATGAACAAGCGCGTCAGGATGCTCTTGACTTGTCGGATGAACAGCGTGATATAGCAGCAGCTCGCTCGGCGATTTACCAACAGGACCTGCGCCGCTATCACAGCCACCGGGTTAAGTCCAGAACCTTCCAGGAAGGTGACTTGGTGCTCCGGCTCATCCAGGATCAAACAGATGCACACAAGTTATCCCCACCTTGGGAAGGGCCCTTTGTGGTCAGCAAGAACTTGCACAACGGTTCATACTACCTCATCGATGTTCGAGAGCACAAAGATTCACGTAAGTCGGAGGAGGAGACCCACCGGCCGTGGAATATAGCTCAGCTTCGGCCTTATTACACTTGAGCCACCGGCTCTCATAATGTACATACTTCCGTGACAATGTATATATTATGATAAATAATAAAGCAGGACCTCTGTCCTTTTTCCCCTCAAAGGTAACAGTGTCATTGTTATTTCCATTATGATCTCACATGGTCACTTGGGGGCTGACCCGGCTTACGATCGTATTCGAATCCAGCCGTTAAAAATTATGATCACTAGGGGCTTCCTGTTCAAACATAGGTCGTATTCGAACCAAAGAGAACATAGCTGTCGATACCCTCTTGATCGGCACACTGCCGAGCTCATTGGGGAGTTTTCTTGGTCATATTTGAACCATAGCTTAACCCCCTTTTGAGAACCGACGTGGATCGTATTCGAATCAGCGTTGTTAAACAACTCTCAAGGTCATTTGGGGGCTTCCTGTTCAAACATAGGTCGTATTCGAACCAAAGAGAACATAGCTGTCGGTACCCTCTTGATCGGCAACGACAAAGCCACTGGGGGCTATATGATCGTATTCGAATCTTAGCTTAACCCCTTTGGGACGGTTTTCTGGTCGTATTCGAACCAGAGGCCTTAAGGTTTTTTGAAATTTCTTCTTGCAAACAATTTTTTGGATTTTACTTGACGTTCTTTTTGATCATATCTAAAGTGTTCACAGGTGGTTTTTATTCCACCGGCTTAACCTTGATCAATAACGTTGATAGCACATAATAAATATCATATGTGCTGGTAAACCGGGGTTGGGTTCTCAACCACATTGTTCGGATCACATAAACCGGAAGTATAATCGAAGGATCATAGGTATGCTGTTATGATTATGTCTCAAAGATATGATTGCGAACCGGATTTTATGATTGTTACTTACTCCGGGTTATATGTAAAATATATGACCCTCCAGGCGGTAAGCCGCCAAGGTACTTGTGATTTGTTCTATATGCAGGACAAGTAAAGCAAGGAAAGCAGAGGATCAGTATAATACGTGTGAATATAAGATGGCGGCTTAAGAAGTGTTGAGCGCCACACAAATGCGCAATGGCACAACAAAATTAAGTATTTTCCTACTCTATTACATGACTCCCCGAGTCCAAAAAGTGAGGCATTGTTTTTTATCAAGACATACCCATGAGCCGCCTGAGGGATCAAAGGTGTTGTTGGGCTGAAGCTTCCGGTTCATCCCTTTCCGCTCCTCCGGCTGTTTCCCTGTCCTGGAAGGTTGATGATTTCCAGTCAATGCCACTCAAGGCTTCAAATTCAGCTTCATCATCAATTAACTCGGCCGGGTCAACTTCAGGGGCGAAGGTATGCTTACGAGTTGGAGGGATCAGGCTGATTGCTTCATAATGCGGGGTTGGAATTCTCTGATTCTCGGCATCATAACCCGGTTGATACTTGGTGAGATCTGTATCGTTGCCAATCAGAGTGGCCACAGGGCGTATGTCCTTCACGCAAGCAGCGAAGTCCTTCTGATCAAATGGAGTGCCGTCCTCCTTCAAGCTGGGATACCCAAGGGCGATGTCGGCCGGGTCTAGCTCCGGTAACCACGCCTTGGCCCGGCTTAATGCAGCTATGGCTCCGGCTCTTGCAGAAGCTCATCTCAGTTCTTGGAATCGTTGAGGTAGCACGGCTAGCCGCCTTAGCACGTCCGCCAGATGAGTGGGAACTTCATTTCACAGAGCCACGACAGCTAAAGCACGTTGTGACCCGGTGCAGAGTTGTTCCACCAGGGTATAAACGGCCTTCAGCTTTGTCAGCATGCTCTGGTTGAGATTGGAACTCCTGGGGCCTGCATTGCAAAGTCAGGTGAGCTAATGACAATTGAGATACTTGTTGAAAAAGATTTAAAATAGCTAACACTTGCAGAGTAACTTACCAAAGATTGCTGAGACCATCTGAGATACATGGCGTTTTAAGCCGGATAATTCGGCGGTTGTTTCTGCAAGAGTAGCCTCCGCTTGTTCAGCCCGGTTGAGCAAAGCGGTCTTTTCATCAGCCCAGGCCTTTCCTTCTGCTTCAAACTTCTTTTTCAGTTTCTCTTGAGCAGATACACTGAATTCAAACTTGGAATTTGCCTTTTGGGTCTCAGTCTCTTGAGTTTTCAATTGAGTCTTCAGTTCAGAGATCTCAGACTCAAATTGATTAATGGCGGCCTGTATAAATTCCGGGTCACAGTTAGGGTGATCATAATGCAATATTAAGTCCCAAGCACTTTGCAAGCAAAGACACTTGGCACTTGGGGGCTAATGTATGCTGAAGAGCTCTATTTACAGTGGTGGTTTATGAAAGTAAGTCCCAAGCACTTTGCAGGCAAAGGTACTTGGCACTTGGGGGCTAATGCATATTGCTGTTCAAATACTTGGTTAAAACACGGTGAGGGCTGGATCAAATCTGCTATCTAAGCCGGACCTTGGGCGCTACCGGATAAGCCGGTTTTCTTGCAGTAATTACTAAGCTGGTGTTAAGTCTACAACATATTTGATCATAAGCAGTAGACTTGGGGGCTGGTAGAGTTAAGATAACTAAGGAATAAGCAATGAGAATTATACCTCAGATTTTTGGTGAATCTGCTTCACCATGTCAATTTCCAAGTCACGGCTGTTGTGCACTTGATTCAGATAGCCAGTGACGATGTCTCCAATACTCAGATGAGCATAATTAGTAACGTTCAATTTGGCTTTGCGGCGTTCCAGAAATTCTTCTTTGGCAGAACATTTGGCCAGTGCAGTAGGTCTCCCCGGTTGAACAAAGTCCGTCCGGGTGATTTCGACTTCCGGGTCATCCATCATGGCCGAGCTGGGGATCTCCGGGTTTCCAGAGCCTTCCATAGTTTGTTCGACAGATGGACAGTGGTGGAAGTTGGAGCGTCATGAGCCGGTTCAGGCGGTGGCTCAGGAACGGAAGTATCGACAGCAGCCGTTCTGAGCTCCAATTCAGCCAAGATCGGTTCTTCAGCCGGCTTACTTCTCCTTGCCTTCTTGCTGGGCTTCACTTGAACACTGGGAATCAAAGGGTTAGTACAAAACATGAGTAAGATAAACACAACATAAACAGATTATTATTACGCTGGGGCGGTTTTGAAAGCCGGCATGTTAGATTGCATGGAGTCCCCTGATAGTTTGAGTCAGAAAAATTTAGTGATTAACGAGTGAAACCCGCTAAAGGATACAAAGAATGTAAATCGGAGGTAACCTCAGTCCGGCGTTTTCTTGTTGCATCAGGTAAGCCGGAGGAGAGGTCTGCATCTTTGCTGGTCCGGGTCTGCCACCGACTTTCGTGAATCTGTCGCTTCAAAAGAAATTGAGGATCTTGATAAGCTAAAGGATGTGAAAATCTTACTTTTCGGGTTACTCTTCGGACTTTCTGTCTCGGCAAAGGCTCAGAGTCGGAGGAAACTATAGTTACCTCTTCAATCACTGCAGTACTCGCTCCTGTATCCTCGTGCTTATAATCAGTGTCAATAAGATGGTTAAAAAAGGAACCTAAAGAGTCAAGAGCTACCTCTGACTCGGAGGTATCGTCCAGACGAAACATATCCGAGGCGCTAGGCTTGCTTCCCTTCTTATGGGGAGCGACTTTCCTGGCGTTTTTCTTAGCTATTCTGGCTCTCTTTGCAGCCTCATGGTCATACTTGACCTTCCAAAATTTGTCATCAGCCTGCAAATTGCAACAAAGGGTTTTTGAGTAAAGACAACATTATCAAGGTGGGAAGTAAAATGCTCAAAGTCAATGGCTTACCGCTGGAGCTGGGTTAGCTTTGCAGAAAGGACTTAAGCCCACGTTCCCGCAATCGGCCAGGCTTTCGTTCAGAAGAGAATTGGTCATGTCATCAACGTCGTCTTTGGGTAAGTCATCGGGACTGTGCTGTAGAGGATCATTGTTCAGGCCAGTGTAACGCACATCAAGCCGGCGCGGCGGCTTAAGGGGATAACCCGCCAGGCAATCCAAACCCGGACTAGATCAATGCCATTTAGGCCGTTCCCCAGAAGAGCTTTGATCTTGTTGATGGTGGGAGCAAGTGGTTGACGTTCAGCTGGAGATAATTTATCTGGCAAGGGGTGATTTGACTCCAGTCGCAGGGCGCGAAAGCCGGGGAGAGGGTTCTCATCAGCCGGAGAAGTGTCTTGACAGTAGAACCATGTCTGGTTCCAATCTTTAGGGTGACTTGGCGGCTCAACATAAGGGAAGAGACAATCTCTCCGTCGTTGGATTGAGATTCCGCCGAGTTCCAAGCTGGGCCCATATTGGCACATTCGTTTAGGCGGTTCAGATAAAATAACTCTCTAAAGAGTAATAAGCTGGGTTCTTCTCCAAGGTACACCTCATAGAACACTTGGAAATTGCAGATATTTGACACGGAATTAGGTCCGATGTCTTGAGGTCGCAGGTAAAAAAAGTGCAGGACGTCTCTGAAATTTTTTGAGCCGGGTGGAGCAAAGCCCCGGTTCATGTGATCAGTAAAGATGACAACTTCCCCATCCTTGGGTTGAGGTTTTTCTTCTGACGGATCAGGAGCACGATAGGACATGACCTCTTTCTTCGGCAGATAACCAGTCTTTACAAAATCAGCTAAGTTGCTATCAGTGACGGTGGATTTAACCCAGTTACATGTGATGGGTGCTTTGGGAGCCTTGGGCGGCATTATGAAGGATGGAAGCCTATGACAAAATAAAAATTTCCGGTTCGAATTTAAGCCAGAGAAAATACTTCAATTCATATTCAATGGCGGCTTACGAAGGGGCCTAATGATATATGGCTAATGGTGTCAGATTGTTTAAGCTGCCATGGGAAACAGTAGCAATTAGATTATTTAAATCCACTATGAGTGATCAGGATCATTCATTGAGCATTGCCTCGTTAAGCCGGCGGTAAGAGCCGTCATGGATAACGGATACAGTTTTTGCCTAAGTGTCGCACAAACAAGTTTCACAAGTTGCAGCTGTTATTTTGGATCAAATGGTTGTTCAGAAAAGAAGATATTTTAGACCTAAAAACAGGTACAGATGAGTTCGTGAGTTCTAGTGAGGCCTCTGCACGAAGGAAAGGGATCTGCCAGTATTAAAAATGGATGCGAAATAACTACCGCATAAGTTTCCATATTACTTTTGGATCAAATAAGGCCGCAGTGGAAGAACTACGAAGAAACCGTGATGAACCACGAAGAACAGGGAAGAACTTGGAAACCCTAATGCATATCTGACATTCGAGAAGGACGAGGCTTACGGCTGCAGATTCACTGCGGAGAATCGCCGCTGTTTTCTGGTCGATTCAGGTTGATGCAGCGGCCAAGATCGACGAAGATGAGGTGCTTTGTTATGGCGGCGGCGGCGGAGCTCGAGCGGCAGCAAGGTCGAGAGAGGAGGAAGACGACAGGAAGGGGGAGAATGAGAAAAGACCTGGTCGTGCTTATTTATAAGGGAGGACTGATAAGTGGGCGCGAAAAGCGAGGAGGCCAAAAACTTGATTACCCAGCGGCTCATTAATGGAAGATGACGTCATGGCGGGTTATCAGGAATCCAGAAGATGACGTCACGGTGGGTCATAACTTTTGCATAGACAAAAGCCAGAAGTTTTCTTCTTAAGGTATTGAAGATCGACATGAACCAGTTCAAATCAATCTGGGGCCTAATGTTGGGGATATAACTACTGGCATAACCCGCCCAGGAGGGGCCGGGTTATGTTATGGTAATTCATCATATGAAGCCCAATATCAAAGCTTGAAGATGGCGGTTCAATAAAGGGCCTAAAGCCCGTAGGTGATTTAAGGCCCGTAGTGATAAACCGCCGTAATGGCGTGACTTGTGTTGTAAGGCAAGATTAACTAGTTACCGAGCCGGATACTGTTTATAAGCCGGTCGGGACTCTGTAGGCCGCGGGGTGTCAGCCCGTGTATATAAGGGGATGACCCGCCGGCGGCTTAAAGGAGGTAACATAAAATCGGTAGCCAGGCATAGCGGATTCGCTCCCTGGTCATCGAAACCCTAGTAATTCCACCTCAACTGGAGTAGGCTTTTACCTTCACCGTAAGTGGCCGAACCAGTATAACCCTCGTATCCTTTGTCCCGCTTTAACCCCTTTAAGCTTCCTAGTTGCGATGTGTAACATCCCAAATTTTCAATTTGGAATGTTATACATTAGATCATCATTGCATAGCATACTTTATTGCATTTTGGCAAATCCTCGATAAATCCTAAGCAACTCAAGGACCCTCGGAGAGAGTTGGGGATTTTCCCGGTTTTTTTATATTTGATTTTTTACAAATAATAAAACGAGGATTTTTGGTTTTAATTTTTTTCTCTCCGAAAAATATTTCATAGTAAAATAAATGAGAGGAGAAAATATGACTTCTCCACAATAATTGAAATATTGGAGGAAAAATATTAAAATCAAATATTGGATTTTATTCGAATTTTATTGGCAATTTTAATTGCATTAAAAAAAATTGCACGCTTTCAAAACTGCATTTTTGGGCCAAGAAAATGTTCATCTTGTTCTAATTATTTTAATTAGACGGGAAAATTTTGTTTTAGCATTTTTGGATTTTTATTTATTTTTCTGCGATTTTTTTTAGATTCGGCGAATTTTAAAAAAAGCCAAGCGCGCCGACTGGGCCGAAGCCCAGCCGGCGGCCCAGCCTGCCCCGCGCTCATCTCCCTCCCGAGCAGGGCTCCTGCCGCCGCCGAGTCCGGCTCGAGCACGCCGCCCGCCGCCGCCTTGCCCCCTCCTCCACGCCACCCCTTCCCCTCCTTAAGTACCCCCCTGCCCCGCCACCTCTCCTCACCCCGCCGCCCCAACCCGCACCTACCGCCGCCGCCAGGAGCGCCCGCGCCGCCGCCGAAGACGCCGCCGCCCCGGAGCCCGTGCGCCGCTTAAAAAAACCCTAGTTTTTTTTATAGATCGGTTTTTTTTTGGTTTTATTACTTAGTGAACGTTCACCGATCCGTTAGTTTTAATGAACGCGTTCGTCGGTTTGACGCTGTTAACGAACATCCATTCGTTTAACTGTTCGTCAGTTTTCTTTTTCGTCGGATTTTCTGCGATTATTCCCGATCGCGATTTCTGATCAGATTTTCGTTCTGGTTTAACTTTTCGCTCGTTTATCGGAATCAGGTGATTCAAGCGCCTAGAGTTTCATCTCGAAATTCACTTTCCGTTTAACCTACTCAAACAAGTTTTTGCTACTGTAAAATTTGACTTAGATCCAGATTAGTAAACGAAGCTTGTTTCTTTCGCCGTTTGACCTTCGTTGCTTCGTGTGAGTTGAATCTTTTTGCAAACCGGAGTTCTTAAGTTGAACTTTCTGGTTAGATCTTTGTTTGAGTTTTACTTGTGCACTAGATGAGTACTTATTGTTTGCTTGTTTGTTTGCGATAGAGTACCCGGAGTGCGCCGCTTGCTACTTCGAATCTCTAGGTTTCACGGACCATCAGCAAGGCAAGTAACACTTTGATCATACCTCTTTTACTACCAAGTTTTATTGCATTAGATCAACCCTCAAACATTGCATGGTTAGGATCTAATTAACTTGTGGGTATTGGGAAGTAGTTGAGGTAGTACCTATTGCCCTGTTTATTGTCAAACCCTTGGGAGTTACTTCTACGTTTGCTTATATCGCTATGCTATGCTAGTAGACGTGGATTGGGTTTGAGAGGTATTCACGACAGATGTGAGATTGTTAATTAATGGTTTCTTAAGGTGGCAACTAAAACTCACATCTGGGTGGATTGAGGCACCTGGAGAACCCAGTGCTGCATGTATTTTTGGATATCCCGGAGTACCCGTGTGATCATCCTATGGACCGCCACCCAGGCTCAAAGGGATCATGAGATTATTCATGCTAGAAACTTCCGTGTGCAGCCACAAGCTATTATGGGCTCTAGCATAGTTGAGTAGGCCGTGTGAGCTCTTGAAGCGGTAGACTAGCAGATGTAGGGGATGTAGGTGGTACGGTCTACCCGGAGTAGAGAGTTAACGCTTCTGAAAGACTGTGTCTCGGTCATCCGTTTCTCAAACACCATGAAGTGCGAGAATCCCAACGGAGGAGATCGAGTCTTGTGGGGAAAAGTGCACAAACCTCTGCAGAGTGTATAAACTAATCATGGTTAGCCGTGTCCCCGGTTATGGACATCTTGAGTATCTTGTACCTAGATTATCATGTGAATCTCATCGTGTTACTTTAATTAATTTTGTTGGGTTTAATGATGTTACTTAATTAGGATTGAGTTGGAGGTACCTTCTCAATGTTTAACAACCACCATGATAGTTGAATAAAATTTATTCCTTTGAAGTAGGGAAAAACTGGCTTTTCGCAAAACTGTAACCATAGAGCTTTCTACCAGCCATATATGCATGTAGTATATTATTATACTATTCATTACTCTCTATGTGTTACATTGCCAGCATATTCCATGTGCTGACCCGTTTTCGGGCTGCAACGTTTCATGTTGCAGACTTTTCAGACGACGAGTAAGGTGCCTTAGGTCGTGGTCCTATACTCAGTGATGCCGTTGGAGTTGATGGACTCACTTATCTTCCAAGCCTTCCGCTGTTATCGTATTAGATGGCCTTAAGCCATATTTATCATACTTATTCTCCTTTGAGTTATTCGTTGTAATAAGTGTGTGATTGCTACTCTGTTATAAATCCTCCATTTGTACTGTGCGTGTCAGCATTACTGATCCAGGGATGACACTAGTGCACAGCAGCACAGACTGTTTGAGGTCTGGTCGCTACAAAGGTGGTACATGAGCACACGCTGACTGTAGGACACGACCACTAAGCTTAAACCCTAGAACACTTCTCTCTTCTCATTTCTGACTCCTCTCCACTTTCTACTCTTTTAGGAATGGCGGATGCAAGGAACAAGTTCATGCAACCAGATGAAGATACGCCTTTTGGATGACACTTGAAGGAAGTCACTAAGTACTTGAACATTGGAATACCAAGCATCACCGGAACCTACAACGCCACATTACCTGAAGAGGAGAGCTGGAAGATTCAAGTTCAAGTTCCAGGAAGGACATTTACGCCAGTCACTGAGCCTATAAAGTTGTGTTTTGAAGCACCAACCTGGAGTTTAGGGAAAAGCATGGCAGCCCACATCTCTATGGGACGCATTGGAGAAGTCTACCACAGGGAGCTTAAGGACACTATGTATCAGATTTGTGGACGCCGAGACGAGCAATGGGAGATGATTAGCACCAACAAGGATGGATCAATTGCAGCTTTCATCCAGGAGCAAAACCAACACATTCGTCGCCAGGAGAACCAGATGTGCTCAGACAAGATAGATCTGAAGAAGGCATTGACGAAGATCAAGGAGTTGGAGGAAGAATTCAAGGCTACACGCGAGGATTATTTGGAGGAAATCGTCGCACTAGTAGGGAAGAATGACGACCTGGAGAAGAAGATTGGAGTATTCATGGGAAATCTAGTATTAAAAGCAGAAGATGATGAATGCGCTTGCCCGGATAACTACATCATCATCGACGACACTGACTCGGACCCCAGTGAAGATGACTTTGTTGATGAAGCTGGAGCAGATATCATGGAGTCTTCGACTGATCAAAATTTCTAGTAGACCACCATATCAGTAGTAGTATTCCCCCATATATATAGTATAGTTCGAGCACTTTTGTAACGCTAGTTAGATCGACTGTATGCCTTGTTCGAATTGATTGAGTGATATTGATTGTGTTTGTCACATGAGCATATGGGTAGTGTTTCCTCTCTAGACCTCATTCTATTCTAAACTCTCATCTTTTGTAACCTATCAGATGCCTCCGAGACGCGACACCGGATTTGTTTTCCCACCGGAGATCACACAGTTGATTCAGCAACAAAATGCCCTGATGCAAGTGTTAGTACAGAACCAAGGCAACAACAACAACAACAACCCACCACCACCAGCTGTTGATCACCTAGCCCGTTTCTTGAGGCTAAATCCGCCGGTGTCTAGCAGCACCGAGCCGATTGTTGCAGATGATTGGCTCCGCAAAGTTGGAAGGGAGTTGACCACTGCAGGATGCACAGATGCGGAAAGAGTGCGTTTTGCCGCACATCAGCTTGATGGACCCGCAGCATCATGGTGGGAGAATTACACAGCCACACACCCTATTGACACTGTCACATGGGACCAGTTTCAGCAAGCTTTCCGTACAGCCCATGTTTTAGCAGGAGCTATGGCTATGAAGAAGCGTGAGTTTCGCAACCTACGCCAAGGAGGACGCACCGTAGGCCACTATGTGGAGGATTTCAGTAAGTTAGCACGTTATGCACCAGATGACGTTGCTACAGATGCAGCCAAGCAGGAGAAGTTTTTGGAAGGACTGAATGATGAGCCGAGCATGCAGCTAATGGTAGCAACCTTCAACAACTACCAGGAGTTGGTAGATAGAGCGCTCATGATTGAAGGGAAGCAGCAGCAGATTGAAAACCGTAAGAGGAAGTATGGACAAGGGAAGTATAATTCTGGAGCCCAGCAGAAGCCACGTTTTACCCCGAAATCGGGAGGACAGTTTCAGCATACCCATGGAGGAGGTAGTTCGCACAACCATAATGGCCCCAAGAATGGTAATGGGAATGGAGGAAGCAACGGACAAAACCGTACCAACCCATCTACCCCAGCCAAGAGGGATCTAAGTCACATTACTTGTTTCAAGTGCTAGAAGACTGGACATTATGCAACCGACTGTCCTGAAGCCCAAAATGGAAATGGCAATGGAAGCTCTGGGAAGAAGCCGAACCCTTTCAACAAAGGACAAGTGAACCACGTTTACGTGGAGGAGGTTGAAGCACAGCCTGATGCAGTAATAGGTAAGTTTTTGGTTAAGTCATTTACTGCACTCGTTCTTTTTGATACTGGTGCATCGCATTCATACATATCAAGGGGATTTGTGGATAAGTATAAACTGCCAACCCAAGCCCTTAGGTCACCCATGTTAGTAACCTCGCCAGGAGCAGAGTATATGGCTAGTTTATGGTGTGAACGGTTACCATTAAGGATTGGTAACTACGTGTTTCCCTCAGACCTAATAATATTGGAATCGCAAGGATTGGATGTGATATTAGGCATGGATTGGTTATCAAAGTATGGAGGGAACATCGATTGTGCCAGTAAGTCGATTTTGCTTACCACCCCAGAAGGAAGAAGGATTAAGTATGTATCCCGGCATGTGCCGAAGAGGACTCAAGTGAATTCCTTATCAGGAGTTGTACAGGAGGAAGTACCAGTGGTGAAGGATTACCCGGATGTATTTCCAGAAGAGTTGCCAGGCATGCCACCGGATAGAGACATTGAGTTTTTGATTGAACTTTTGCCAGGCACAAGACCGATATCTAAGAGACCGTACAGGATGCCCGCAAAAGATTTGGAGGAAATTATGAAGCAGATTAAGGAGTTACTGGATAAAGGCTATATTCGCCCAAGTTCGTCACCTTGGGGATCGCCTGTACTTCTAGTGGAGAAGAAGGATGGATCGTTAAGGATGGTCGTTGATTATCGTGGATTGAATGAAGTGACCATCAAGAACAAGTACCCACTGCCGATGATCAATGATTTGTTTGACCGCTTACAAGGAGCTAAGGTATTTTCCAAGATCGATCTACGATCAGGATACCATCAGTTAAAGATTCGAGAGCAGGATATACCTAAGACGGCTTTTACCACCAGGTATGGGCTGTATGAGTATACCGTTATGTCATTTGGTCTGACTAACGCACCTGCCTATTTCATGAACCTGATGAACAAAGTGTTTATGGAGTTTTTGGATAAGTTCGTCGTGGTGTTCATTGACGATATTTTAGTCTACTCCAAAAATGAAGAAGAGCATAAGGAGCATTTGCGTTTGGTACTTGAGAAGCTCAGAGAACACCAGTTATACGCCAAGTTCAGCAAATGTGAATTTTGGCTGAAGGAAGTTGGATTCCTCAGACATGTTATATCCGGAGAAGGAATAGCAGTAGACCCCGCCAAAGTTGACACAGTAACAAGTTGGGAATCACCCACGTCAGTTGGAGAGATCCGGAGTTTCCTTGGACTCGCAGGATACTACCGGAGATTCATTGAGAATTTCTCAAAGATTGCAAAACCCATGACTGAGCTATTGAAGAAGGACACCAAATTCAATTGGACTGAGGAATGTGAAGCTAGTTTCCAAGAGTTGAAGAAACGATTGGTTACATCACCAGTGTTGATTCTGCCAGATCAACGCAAGGATTATGAAGTTTATTGCGACGCTTCTCGTCGAGGACTTGGAGCAGTGCTTATGCAGGAAGGAAGAGTTGTGTCATATGCTTCACGACAACTTAAACCCCATGAGAAGAATTATGCCACGTATGATTTGGAATTAGCAGCCGTAGTGCATGCGTTGAAGACATGGAGACATTTTCTCATCGGAAACCACTGTGAGGTGTACACGGATCACAAGAGTTTGAAGTACATTTTCACGCAGAAGGAGTTAAATCTCAGGCAGAGGAGATGGTTGGAGCTTATTAAGGACTATGATATGAGATTGCATTATCACCCAGGGTAGGCTAACGTAGTAGCAGATGTGTTGAGCTCATGACAGGAGAGTTACCTCAGGAGTTAGCCGAGGATCTTCGCGAGCTATGTCTGGAGATAGTTCCAAGAGGCTATTTAGCAACATTGGAGATTCAGTCTACCCTGATGGAAAAGATCAGAGAAGCTCAGAAGACAGACAAGGAAATTAACGAGATAAAGGAAAAGATGAGCAAACGAAAAGCCAAGGGATTTCGTGAGGATGAGCACGATACCTTATGGTTTGAGGACCGCGTTTATGTGCCCAATGATCCGGAGATCAGGAAGTTGATCTTGCAAGAGGCCCATGATTCACCGTATTCGATTCACCCATGAAATACCAAGATGTATTTGGATTTGAAGGATACTTTCTGGTGGACCGGAATGAAGAAGGATATTGCAGAGTATGTAGCAGTTTGTGATGTATGTCAGAGAGTGAAGGCAGACATCAGAAGTCAGCGGGATTGCTACAACCATTGCCGATACCCGAATGGAAGTGGGATAAACTAGGCATGGATTTTATCACGGGATTACCCAGGACTCATTCAGGCTATGACTCAATATGGGTTGTAGTCGACCGTTTGACGAAAGTAGCTCATTTCATCCCAGTGAAGACCACTTACACCAGTGCTAAGTTGGCAAAGATATACATGACCAGAATCGTATGTTTGCATGGAGTTCCGAGGACCATTGTATCAGATAGAGGAACCCAGTTTACCTCGAAGTTTTGGAATCAGTTACATGAAACCTTGGGAACCAGGCTAGAATTCAGTACAGCCTTTCACCCATAGACAGATGGACAGACCGAGAGAGTCAATCAGATTTTGGAAGACATGTTGAGAGCTTGTGCGCTAGATTATGGATCTAGTTGGGACGAAAATTTGCCATATGCAGAGTTTTCTTACAACAACAGTTATCAAACTAGTTTGAAGATGGCCCCTTTCGAAGCTTTGTATGGAAGGAGGTGTAGAACACCATTGTTATGGGAAGAAGTTGGGGACCGTCAGTTGTTTGGACCAGATTTCATTAAAGAGTCTGAACAGAAAGTGAGGTTGATTCGCGATAGGCTCAAGGTAGCCTAGTCCAGGCAGAAGAGTTATGCAGATTCTAAACGTAAGGAGACAGTTCACGAAGTCGGAGACAGAGTTTATCTTCGAGTAGCACCACTTCGAGGAGTGAAGCGCTTTGGAGTTAAGGGAAAGTTAGCGCCTCGTTTTGTAGGACCATACAGAGTTTTGGAACGTATGGGAGAAGTTGCCTACAAGCTGGAATTGCCTGAAGGATTGTAAGGAGTTCATGATGTAAGAAGTGCCACGCAGAGATGGCTGAGATACCACTGAGAGATACAGTGCCACTGGAAGCGATTCAGCTGGAAAGTGATTTGACCTATGAGGAGAAACCAGTTAAGATTCTTGAGTATGCCAGCTGAGTCACCCGCAGCAAGGTTATCAAGTTTTGCAAAGTCCAGTGGAGTCACCATACTGAAGATGAAGCCACCTGGGAGCGAGAGGAAGATCTACGGAAGAACCACTCTCACCTATTTTCTAGCCAACCCGAATCTCGAGGGCGAGATTCATCTTAAGGGGGTAGGTTTGTAACATCCCAAATTTTCAATTTGGAATGTTATACATTAGATCATCATTGCATAGCATACTTTATTGCATTTTGGCAAATCCTCGATAAATCCTAAGCAACTCAAGGACCCTCGGAGAGAGTTGGGGATTTTCCCGGTTTTTTATATTTGATTTTTTTACAAATAATAAAACGAGGATTTTTGGTTTTAATTATTTTTCTCTCCGAAAAATATTTCATAGTAAAATAAATGAGAGGAGAAAATATGACTTCTCCACAATAATTGAAATATTGGAGGAAAAATATTAAAATCAAATATTGGATTTTATTCAAATTTATTGGCAATTTTAATTGCATTAAAAAAATTGCACGTTTCCAAAACTGCATTTTTGGGCCAAGAAAATGTTCATATTGTTCTAATTATTTTAATTAGATAGGAAAATTTTGTTTTAGCATTTTTGGATTTTTATTTATTTTTCTGCGATTTTTTTAGATTCGGCGAATTAAAAAAAACGCCAAGCACGCCGACTGGGCCGAAGCCCAGCCGACGGCCCAGCCTGCCCCGCGCCCGTCTCCCTCCCGAGCACGGCTCCCGCCGCCGTCGAGTCCGGCTCGAGCACGCCGCCCGCCGCCGCCTTGCCCCCTCCTCCACGCCACCCCTTCCCCTCCTTAAGTACCCCCTACCCCGCCACCTCTCCTCACCCCGCCGCCCCAACCCGCA
>NC_057802.1:274576646-274577307 GCF_018294505.1 Triticum aestivum | reverse complement strand
GGCTGTCGGATTTTTTGCCTAGCAGCCGGCCCTTTTCTTTCTTCCAGCCGGTCCATTGACTTTTTTCTTGTCCTCGCGTGGGGCAGCCGGAGACCTGGCAGGCAGATCCACGACAGGAGTCTGCCGACCTCAGGCGTGGCCGAGCATGCGGCGCAGGAGGAAACCAGCGCGAAGACGGCGGTGGTGAGGCGACGCAGGCAAGGCGGCAAGCGCGGGAAGCCGGCGCGTTGGGGAGGCCAGATTCGGCAAGGCGGGACGCGGCCGCGGAGGAGCGAACGCAAGGCGGCACCGGGAGCCAGCCAACAAGGATTCGGCCCAGCCAGCTGCCGGGACGCGGCAACAAGACGGCAGCGGAGCAGGCGGCGGGGCCGTCTGCCCGGCGCGCGGGAAGCCGGCCGAAGCACAAGCCGGCCGCGGGGAGGAGCAGGGCTCGCGGGCGAGGCGACCACCAGCGTCGGGGGAGAGGACCGCGAGGCGGAGGCCGGCTTGGGTGAAGCAGAGACCGCGCGCGGAGGTGGAGCAGGCTGCCGCCGGTGCAGGCGGGCGCAGGGGAAGCCGGCAAGGCGCGGGACAGCCCGTTCGAGGCCGAGGCCGGGACCGCGCGGGAGGAGCAGGGCTCGCAGGCGAGGCGACCACCAGCGTCGGGGGAGAGGACCGCGAG
>NC_057802.1:274557896-274576469 GCF_018294505.1 Triticum aestivum | reverse complement strand
GAGGACCGCGAGGCGGAGGCCGGCTTGGGTGAAGCAGAGACCGCGCGCGGAGATGGAGCAGGCTGCCGCCGGTGCAGGCGGGCGCAGGGGAAGCCGGCAAGGCGCGGGACAGCCCGTTCGAGGCTGAGGCCGGGACCGCACGGGAGGAGCAGTGCCACTAGGCGCAATCAGAGCGAGAGGCGGCCGGGTCGGCGCGGAGGCGGAGCAGGTGGCCAGGCGCAGGCGGCGCGGTGTAGCGGCAACCTGCAGCAGCGCGGGCCGAGCGGCGCCGGCAGGGTCGCGCTCGGCCGCGGACGGTTGGAGTGACGCGCGGGGACGGCTGGAGCGATGAGGAGGTGCGCGCGAGCCTGGGGCTGCGAGGAGCCGCCGAAGCCGCAATGGGGAAGCACGGGCCGGCGGCATCGGGAAGGGAGCCGGCGCGGGGCCAGCCGCGTCCTGTTGCGGCCGGAGGTTGAGGAAGAAGCGCGCGAGCAGGGCCCGGTCATGTGCTGGCAACGGCTTCTGGAGGAGCCTCATGGGCAGGAGAAGTGGCGGAGAAATGCCGGAGGTGGGAGCTGCAGCTGGTGACGACCACGGGCGGGCGAAGCACCAGGCAGTTGACGCGGAGCTGGAGCAGCAAGCACGCGTAGCGAGATGGGCGGCGGCCGCAGCTGTTGCTGGGAGGCGGTCCGGCGCCGGCGAGGAGCAGCGCCAGCACGGGGAGCGCGACGACGGCCACGCGTTGCCGGCGGCAGCACGCACGGCCGCACGGGGCTGGGCGTCGGGCCGAGCCATTGTACGGGCAACATCTGACTATTGTACACGCGTTGTCTCGGATCTATATGGGCAATATCTGGGCAGTGTCTGACTTGCATCGGGAAAAATTATGGCTAGTGTATGGGGATAGTCTGACCACGGTTTGACCATTGTCTCACTTGCATCTAGCTAGCTTGCGTAGATGGTGTATGGGTGTTTCGGCCGGAGCAAGGCGCAACACGGAGGGAAGCAGCCGCGAGCGACGCGTGGATGGACATGGCCGACCGAAGCGAGGCCCCACGCGCGGCGCGCGCGCGGACGGCCGGCGTCGCAACGGTGGTGGTGACGAAGGCGACGAGGCCGACGACGAGGACGCCCGTCCCGCGTGGCCGCTCGGGGGGCGGGTCGAAGTCGAGCCCCCGAGCGCTACCGAAGAGACGGCGCGACGCCGCGGTGGTGATGGCGAAGATGGTCCCGCCCGGACTGCAAAACCAGCAACAACGTGGTAGCATAGTAGTAGTACCGCCCCACGGTGGGCGCCAACCGTCGTGGTATTCTCACGGGGGGTGTGAGGCGACAGATGCCACAAGGGCTTAGTGTGAGGGTAAGACTGCTGCTGATAGGACCGGGAGCGGGTATGCGAGTAGCACGCGCTAGTTTACCCAGGTTCGGGGCTCTCCGGAGAGATAACACCCCTACTCCTGCATGTCTGTGTATCTGTAGTATATCTGGTACAGGATGCTCCTGGAGCTGTATCTGAGGTCAGTGCCATAGGCATCTGGCATCTGGCCTCGTATGTGCCTCGTATGTGGCAGGCTAGTGGCCGGCCAAGCTCATGGCCGTAGCATGTGGGTGCTCACGTGTGAGTGTGTGTGAGAGTGAGTCCCTCCTCCTTGGATGGATGGATGTGTGCCCATATATATAGGCATGGCTAGCTTAGGAAGTAAGCTAAGTGGTGGCATGGGCAAGGCATGGTGGGGTGTCATGCTTGTCCCCTAGGTCACTTCATAAATAGTGCCAGGGGACAAGTGACACTATACATGATGGCTGGGGTGACACGTGAATAGTGCTCGGGTACGACCGTCTCGTCGGTGTCTTGTCGGTGTCGAGTCGGGCTGAAGCCGGCAGCCGGCTAGTTGGTGCAGTCGACAGCCGGCAGCCGGCCAGGCAAAGCAGTCGGATGGGGAGCCGGCAGGAGCAGCCGGGCAGTCGAACTGAGGGGCTTTGCTAGCCCCGATGTCTTGAAATATTGTCTTGCCGTCTTCGGGATACCCGTGGCCAATTACTCCGACATAGTGGGAGTAGATAGTTAACTTGGCTATGATGCTCGTCAACATGGAAGTTCAGTACTCTATATCTAGATCAGACATGTTACTTTGCTCTGAATGTTGAACTTTCCGTTTGAACGTATGGAATGGGCTATTTTTTTAATGGACTGTATTTCTCCGCCACGGATTTAGAGGCTGACTTGTGGGCCTACTAGGTTGACGCGTACACAATTAGGAGATGATTGTACATGGAGAGGATGACAGCAGGGACCCACCAGGGTCATGGCAGTATGCAACTTAGTGCCTCCTTATTTCAAGGCAAAAATGGTTCCTCCTAATGGATTTCTGACATCTCGGTCCCATGCCATTGTCAATGCAGTCAATAAACGACGAAATTGCACAACGAGCGGCTGACACCAGGGACCCAGCAGCTCGCCCAATTCTTTTTGTTTTTTGAGACGGAAGCAGGGTGTCAACTTGGCTGTGCGGGGCACTTTGGCCTGTCTAGCCAACCTTTTATTTTATGTTTACCACAAGACCATCCCCGTAGTTCTTTTCTTTCTGAAAATGGCTAGCCCAGTTTTTTTGTTCTTTTGCAGAATATCCAACTGAGGCCTACTTGCTTTGTCAGCCCTGCTGGGCTGCAAATCTTTCAAGACGAGAAGAGTTTCATTCGGCTTGCCCAGAAAATGGGCTATCAGTAATGAGAAATGGGTTGTACATTTTTAAAACACATCAAACCGACAATTAGTTTCAATTTTTTTTCCATTTCGAGATTTGAAATTCCATTGATTTTTATGCTTGGACAATTATTCGGATTTTATATTGATATAATTTTATTTTTTCAAATTAGTTTGAATGTGACTCGAAATTTCAGGATTAAAAACAGTTGGGACCGCACCGAAATGTGCAATTTTTTTTAACCATAGCCACAATATGGGTTGTAATGCTAACAAAAAGAATATGGGCTCCAAAGAAATCCTTAAGAATTAGCAAATGGGCTGTAAATTATTAGAAATAATGGCAGATGGGTTGTATGATGTTTTCCACAGATTTGAGGCTGACTTGTGCGCATACTATAGGTTGACGCGTACGCTTTCCTAAAAAAAGGTTTACGCGCACGCAATGCCGTGTCAACTTAGTCAACACACGAGAGCAGTGACTGTTCGATGTCCATCTGATGGCTGTCGTGCTTCTTCAATCTCTGCTCTTCCTGCTCCAGCCGCTCAAACAAGCGTCGGTGGGACTACTTGCTCCCTCCTCCCGTGGCCGGCTGTGTTCCCGCGCACACCTCACTGCCCCACCGTACTACCATCGCTGGCCTAGCCATCCCTCTACTCACCCAGACACCCTGTTATTCTCTGGCGACAGCAGCCTCACACTGCAACCGAAGTAGTAAACGCTCGTACTCCCTTCCGCGTGGGAAACAACTACCGAGTCTTCCCCCGCTCCTGGTCATTCCCTTCCTAGGCCTCGCCGTCGTGCCCTCCTTGGTGCTCTCGATGCGGCGTGGTCAACGTGGTCAAGGAATGACTTCCATCGGAAGAGGACTGTACGTGGAGAGGCCGACAGCTCGGTCCACGGCTGCAGCAAGGAAGTGCATCCTTATTACACACAAAATAATGATTCCTCCACCTAACAGCAGGGACCCACCGGAAGGGCCTCTGTATTTCGCGAAAAAAACATTCCCCCCACTGAGAGCTCGGATCCACCACCTATATCTTCGCACACAAGGAAGTGCCTCCTTATTACACAAAAAAAATGAATACCCCCGCTGCTAGGTAGGACCCACCATATTTGAAGGCTGACTTGTGGGCCTACTAAGCTGACGTGGACGCAGGGCTTTGTCAACTTAGTCAATATAAACGATTCTAGCTGTGGTGACCGTATGATGTCCATCCAATGACTGTCATGCTTCTTCAACTTCTGGTCTTCTTGCTCCAGCCGCCCAAACCATCGCGGGTCGTGCCGCCTGCTCCTGCCTCCCATGGCCAGCTGTGCTGCCGCGCAGGCCTCACCGCCCCTCCTACTCCAACCTCTGGCCAGGCCATCCCTCTACTCACCCACAACCCTTGTTATTCTACGGCAATGACAACCTCACATCGCAGCTGAACCAGTCAACCCTCGTACTCCTCTCCGCGTGGGTATCCACTGCCACGTCTTCCCTGACTCAGTGTCATCCCCTTCCTAGGCCTTGCTGTCGTCCACCGTGTCAGCGTTCTGGGAACGGGGGTACTCAGACTTGCCTACCTGCGGCCCACAGCGTGGCTCCATCGACGGCCTGGTACGGCCCAGCTTCAGCATCAACAACTCAAGACCCTCGCGAGGGGCCAAGCCTCGCGAGACGGACGACATCAAGACCTCCACGAGGAGCGAAGATTTCTATGCAAGCCTCACCTGTGAGGTTCGGATGACGTGAGACATGACGACCAAGGCCAGGTGGATGCCAGGGCACAGTGTACCAGTTCCCTCTTTGGTGCTAAGGAGGCAAGCGCAGGCGCGGAGTCCCGAGGAATTAGCCAAAGGTTTCCATTCCGGTGCAACAAGACCAAGACCGCCAGGACGGTAGGATAGAGGTCATCACTGAGCCCACCGCGGCGTCACGACCAGAGGTTTTTGCAGGCAAAGACTACTTTTGTCAGGATAGCATATACTAGCTGTCCCCCTTCGAATTTGGCCGTTGTGGGATCCCTTCCCGCCTTTCATTTGGGAAGAGGACCAAGGCCACTATAAATAGGACTTAGCCACCACCATAGAGGGAAGAGACCGGATAGGATCCATTCCATCCTCACACTCACCAGCTCACTCGAGCACAAGAACACTCCTCCTCCTGTGGTTGTTCTCCCACTGTACTAGTTCATCCTCAGCCCCTCGAGGCCAATCCACCACAAAGCAGGAGTAGGGTTTTACAGCGCAAGGTGGCCCGAACCTGGGTAAACTGATGTGTCTTGTTTCCTTCCTATTCATCGAGCTAGGCCGAGAGATTGGCGAGTAGGCAGACTGGGGAGGTTGAGTTATTCGGAGCTTATCGACTTCGACATCGCCCACATCGGCCTCCAGTACAATGCCATCCTCGGGTACCCGGCCTTGCCAAATTCATGGCGGCGACTCACCCTGCCTACAATCTCATGAAGATGCCGGGGAGCAGTGGCGTCCTCACTGTGGCAGGGGACACCAAGGAAGCCTTGTTGGCACTCGAGCTCGCCTTCAGGGCCACGGCGGCTGCGCGGCTAGATGAGGAGGGAGCCCCGGAGGCTCCTGGGGTGCGCCAGCGAAGAAGAAGCAACTGTTATCCCAAGATCACGCCAAGACAAAGCAGGTACCGGTTGATGAGGATGGGGCATCTGACGCCACCTTCACCATAGGTGTCGGCCTCCCTCCAGATGAAGAGGAGGCGTTGGTCAGCTTCTTGCGCAAGAACAAGAATGAGTTCGCATGGGAGCCTAAGGATCTGGTCGGAATCTCGAGGGGGATAATCGAGCATCCCCTGAGGGTGTGCCCTAACGTGTGCCCGGTGAAGCAGAGGGTGCGGCGGCAGTCCGCGGAGAAGCAGTCATTCATCGTCCAAGAGACACGCAAACTGCAAGAAGCTTGGTGGGGCGGAGGTGCGGTACCCGGAATTGCTGGCGAACCCGGTTATCGTCCTCAAGAAAGGTGGGAAGGAGTGAATGTGCGTCGATTTCACCAACCTCAACAAGGCTTGCCCCCAAGACCCCTTCCCGCTTGTGCGCATTGATCAGATCGTCGACTCCACCGCCGAGTGCAACCTACTGTGCTTTCTGGATGCCTTCTCGGGCTACCACCAAACCAAGATGGCGGTGCAGGACGTTTGGAAGACAACCTTCTTCACCCATGCGGGGTGTATTGCTACACCTGCATGCCGGTTGGGTTGCATAATGCCGGAGCAACTTTCCAGCGATGGATGCACATCACACTGGGCCAGCAGCTCAGGAGGAACGCAGAGGCCTACGTCGACGACATAGTTGTAAAGTCTCGGGAGGCCAGTGTCGGCGTGCTAGGAACGGGGGTCCCCAGACTTGCCTGCCTGCGGCCCAGTACGGCCCGTCTTCACCAGCAAACGTTCAAGACCCTCGCGAGGGGCCAAGCCTCGTGAGGCGGACAACACAAGACCTCCTTGGGAGCGGCCTCATCAGGCTGGCTCACGAGGGGCAGAGAGATCAAGGCGAGGCGAACCTCGTGAGGTTCCTACGACGTCAGCCATGACGACCAATGTCAGGCGGGCACCAGCACGCACAGTGTCCTCATTTCCTCTTTGGTACTAAGGGGGCAAGCGCAGGCGAGGAGTACCGAGGCATCAGGCAATGGTTTCCTTATCGGTGCAACGAGACCAAGATGAGCAGGATGGCAGGACGGAGGTCACCGTGGAGCCCAAGACGGCGTCACCACCAGAGCCTTTGGCAGGCGAAGACCACCTTTAGTCAGGATAGCTTGTACTAGCTGTCCCCTTTCAAATTGGCCGTTGTTGGCTCCCTTCCCGCTCAATATTTGGGAAAAGGACCAGGGCCTCTATAAATAGGACTAGCCACCACAATAGGAGGCATCTCATCTTGGACTAGATCCAACCCATCCTCACACCCACCGAGCACAAGAGCACCTCTCCTCAGGAGGCTGTTCTTCCCCTTGTACTGTTCATCCTCAGCCCAAGAGGCAATCCACCACACCACACTGGAGTAGGGTATTACACCACAATGGTGGCCCGAACCAGTATAAATCTTGTGTCTCTTGTGTTGCGAGTTCGTCGAGGTAGCCTTTGAGATTGTGGCGAGGTTGAGGGCGTGATTAGGTAGGAGGAGACCTTCGCGCGCACCCCAGTGTTCAAACCTCAAGGGTTTTGCCAGAACCCAAAATCCGACATTTGGCGCGCCAGGTAGGGGGAGCGCCGAAGCTTTCCTTCCGTCGATCCGCGTCCCGTCGCTTCGTCGTCTCCATGGCGGACACTCGCTGAGCTCGCGCTGAGCGCCGGGCCGCCCTCGCCGCCCGCGCCGTTCAGACGGCTCCCGTCGTTCTCCGTCGCCTGCCTCCAACGCCGTCACCGGCCTGGCGGGGAACGAGCAGCAAGCGTCCTCGCTACACCCCTCGGTGTGCCGAGACGGTCGCACCGCCACTCCGTCGCTGACCCCGGCCAGCTCATCGTCTCACGCCCATCGCGCTCCCACGGACGCGCAGGCCGCACTGCTCATGGCACGCGAGCTCCTACGCTACCGCCCCGTCGACGACCTCTACGAGGACTGGCTCGACCACATCGCCGAGATTGTCAGTGCCGCAGGGGGCTCTCCTGTGCTGTCCCTCTCGCTGCCTCGCCCTAAGCCAGCTGCAGGTGACGTGGCTCATGGAGCGCCTCCACCACCTCTGCCCCAAGACGGCATCCTGGCGCCAAGACGCGCGGCCCCCCGGCGCGACCCACCACGTCCGGCGCCCACGCGAGAAGAAAGAAGCTGCCAAGAAATCCCACGGCCGTGGGAGAACGCTCCCGCGCTCCCGGCGCCGCTACGACAAGACCGTGCGCTACCTGTGGTGGCGGTGCGCTGGCATCAAGGCCAGGCTCCACATCAGCAAAGGGTCCCGGTGGCCACCGCAGGCTGCCGCACCTTCACTCCTGAGCTGCGTAGCGTCGCATGGCCGAGCAAGTTCAAGCCAGACGTGCCTCCGTGCTATGACGGCACCCCCGACGCTGCGGAGTTCCTGCAGCTCTACGAGCTGAGCATCGAGGCGGCCAACGGCGACGAAAAAGCCATGGCGAACTGGTTCCCCATGGCTCTCAAGGATGGCGCCCGCTCATGGCTCCTGAACCTGCCTCCAGGCTCCATCTCCTCCTGGAACGAGATGCGCGACCGCTTCATCGCCAACTTGCAGGGCAGTCGCGACTGTCCTCCGGACGCGGGTGACCTGCGCCGTGTCAAGCAGCAGCCAGGGGAGACCCTCCAGAAGTATATCCAGCGCCTCAACAACGTTCGCCTCAAGATCCCCAAGGTGACGGACGAGGCCATCATCTCTGCGTTTTCTGATGGCATCCGTGACGTCAAGATGAAGGAGGAGCTTGCCATCCACGAGGAGTTGTGCACGTCTTTGGAGTTGTTCAACCTGGCGACCAGGTGCGCAAGGGCTGAGGAAGGGCACCTTTCCCTCCTCGAGCTCCCAGCTGCCGACCTGGAGGAGAAGAAAGCCAAGGCAAAGGACGTGAAGCGCAAGGGAGCAGCCGTACTCGCGGCGGAGCCGGACACGAAGCGTGGCAGGGACCAGCCCGAGTCATCCAAGAGCAGCCGACCGTTCTGCGCTTTCCACAACATGCACAGCCACAACACCAGCGATTATCAAGAGCTCAGGGCCATTCGCGACGGACACTTCGGTCGACTCCCCGAGCACAACAACCGAGGCTACGGCCGAGGAGGAGGACGTGGCGGAGGATGCTGGGACGACCGTGGCCCTCGCCATGAGTGGCATGACCGGCCTCATGAGGACCGCTGGCAGGACCAGCCTCATGAGGGTGCCTGGAGGGATCAGCCTCGCGAGGACCATCCTCAGGGCAATGCTGGGCTTCCTCCGCTGCCGCCACCACCAAGAAGGAATGACGACCATCATTAGGACGAGGGGGCTGGGGGCTTCCAGGAGCCGCGTGCTATCGCCTGCATCTTGGGCGGAGCTCAAGCCCAAGCCTCTCAGCGAATCTTCAAGCAGTTTGCTCGCGAGGTGAACATAGTCCTCGCCAGGCTCGAGACCACATGCCCACTTAGGAGGTCCAAGTGCGCCATCACTTTCAGCTCACCAGATCAGCTCAAGTGTGCGGCCACCGCTGGCGCGCTCCCGATGCTTTGCTCACCCGTCATCAGCAACGTGCAAGTTACCAAGACACTCATTGACGGTGGCGCAGGGCTCAACGACCTGTCCGTCGAGACGTTCGACAGCCTCCAAGTGCCCTACGACCAGCTTCAACCTACCAAGCCTTTCTCAGGAGTGACCGACGGTTCCACCACGCCGATAGGGCAGGTCCGCCTCCCTGTCACCTTCGGACAGCGCAACAACTACCGCACCGAGCTCATCGACTTCGACGTCGCCCACATCCGTCTTCCCTACAATGCCATCCTCAGGTATCGGGCTCTGGCCAAGTTCATGGCAGTGACGCACCACGGCTACAACGTCCTCAAGATGCCAGGAAGCGGTGGGATTATCACAGTCCCATGCGAAGAGAAAGATGCGGTGTGCTCCCTTGAGCGTGCCTTCCAAGCAGCGTCAATCAAAGACCCCGATAGCAGTGCAGCACAGTATCCTCCTGAGGTCGTCCCCAAGAAGAAGAAGCAGCTACTCCGCACAGGGCCTCAGGAGAGCGGTGCCGCAAGTGGAGCCTCGTCAGGATCAGCGCCCGCGCCTGGGGCGCCTCCCTCCCTCGCATAGGAAGGCGCGCCCGGCGCCCTCCTCGGCTAGGGTTCGGGGGCTCTCCTCTGGAGGGCCTCAGACCTTGCCAACGTCACGAGGGAGGCGCTCGGGCACCGGGTGGAGGCGTGCTTCACAGCACGTTTCCCTCAAGAGGACACCGGGCGAGGAGCGCCCGGCGCACAGGAGTTCATTGCCAAGATCACTCAGGAACTGCAGGATCCAAGAGCCATGCGCGGCGATCGGCGCTCACCTGGCGCAGCTCCCCATTCAGGCGAGGATGGCGGGCTGCGCGTCTGCATCGACATCCCAGGGCTCAACAGGGCCGCACCTCAGGAGCTTTTTTGGCCTTCGCGCGTGGGACGCTGCAAGGGCCCACCTCACAGCTATGTTCGCATGCCTTTTGGCTTGCCGAGCGTGGCGTTCGCCTTCCAGCGCAATCTGCGGAGCATCCTGGCGGCTCAAGAGGCCAGGCACCATGCAGTCCCGGTGGAGATGGAGACGGTCCTCAAGGAACCGCATGGACCGCCAGAGCCTCCTGAGGCTCAGGGCCCCGGTGGCTCGTGAGGAGCAGCCCCTTCATCACGCATCTTCAGCCGCCTCAACATCCCTTCATCAACAGAACCAGGTGACATCTTCCAAGTTTGTTTAACTAAGAGCGCCCCTCGGGCTGCATCATTCCCAGGCCGCGTGGGTCCGTCCTTGTGGCGTGTATCCCTATACATTTCTAGCTTGCTTTGCTGGGGGCGCCCCTCGGGCTGCATCATCCCCAAGCCGCTCGGGTCCAGCCCAACGTCATGTATCTTTCTTGCATTTACCTAAGCTGGTCTACCTTTTGTGCATCACCTATCTATGGTTATCACCTGCTTGATTGTCACCTACCACGGGAGCTGCTCACGCTGGCACGGCGCTTGTGCTTGGGTCCGCCCCTGCAACGTCAACAAATCTAAGCGGTCGAGCTCTGGCTGCGGCATGCTTCGAGCGTGCCACCTCACCAGGCCCTCAGTGCCTTCATTCTCTTGCGGAGCGACCAGTGGCCGGCTGGCGATTATAATGGCAATCTATGCCCTTCCTCGTGCTGACTTGCAGGAATCTCCTGAGGACCACGGCAGGCGGCACCACGGGCTCCCTCTTCTCCCATGTAATCTGCTTGCGCGTTAAAAGGGGGGCTCCTGAGCATCGCGACTCAGGAGCTCTTACTGGCTCTCCAGCCCTCACCCCCTGGCCTTGACCACGGCATCGCGACCTGGCATACCAGCGGCGGCTGAGCTCACTCGAGGGCCGGGACCTGAGGACGTAGAGCATGAAGGGGAGCGTGGGGAAGAGGAGGAGACTCGTACGGGCCTGACCTGGCTATGCTACAACCGCCTACGCACGAGTCTGGTGCCTCGCGAAGGACCGACCCTGGACTGCCAAGATAAGTTTCACGCTCGGGTCAACAAATCACTACGGCATAGAGTTTTCATTTGTGTTGCCCCGCTACGGCGACATAATCTCCCTTTCCCACCTCTCGACGGTCGCTTGCACGCTAAAGGGGACCTCCTGAGCATCGCGTCTCAGGGGCTCTCACTGGACCTTGGGCCGCTCACCTCCTGGCCTTGACCACGGCATCGCGACCTGGCATACCAGCGACTGCTGCAGCCTGCCTGGGGACCGGGACCTGTCAGCGTAGAGCACCAAGCTGTCGCGAGGTTGGAAAGGGGAAACCGAGCCAGAACAGGACACGCACACGCACAATTTCATAATAAGGATAATATCAACAAAGGACATTGTGGACTCTTTACACGCCCCCGCGGGGTACTTCTCGATTCCTCGTAGGGAACAAAAGGAAAGAACTTCTAGGAGCCCTATCTATATGCGCCCCGGTGGCCGACGCCATCATCAACAGTGGGCCATGGGAGGCTGGCGCCAACCTCATCCAGATCAGCGGTGGCGACGGCCGGACGCCGCGGCGTTGCTCCGGGCGCGGCGAGAGCTTGGGGGCACGTAGCTATTGTCGCTCGTCTCCGGAGTCTCGTAGAGCTCGGGAGAATCGCTGGACTCCCAAGCATCGCTGCTGCTACCAGAGGAGCCGCTGGCAACGCGGACAGCAGGCCCTGCCCCTGCTGTGACACCGTCCTGACGGCCCCTTCCGGAGCAGCACTCCAGGCGGCGGCCTTCCGCGTCGAAGACCTTGAAGGACAGTGTGGAGGCGCCGTTCGTACTCGAAGTGGATCGCGAGGGCGCCTTCCACACGGCACACTCGACCAACCTCACCCCAGCCTCGGGTCATGAAGATCTTGCCCGAGGAGATGGCCTCAACTTCCGCTCTAGTCGCCGGCGCGTCGCAGTCAGCGTGCTGCAGCCAAAGCTCGAGGGGCCCCCTCGGCGGCATCTCGGCAGAAAAGAAGGAAGGGAAGCAGATCCAAGTGCTCGGAGGAATCGCCGCCCACAGCACAAGTTCGCGCGAGGAGTCCGCGGCGTGGACTCCGGGAGCGGCGACGCGCGCCACCGTGGTGCGGCGGCCATGGCCGCGGCGCGCGCGGTGCCGCTCGCCGCCTTTTCCTCCCGAGCTCTCGGCTTGGGAGTACAGGGGTAACGGATACCCAGGAGGAGGCTGCTCGCACCAAGGCCTTATCACCTCCTGCATCACCACCACATCACGGCGGTGGACCGGCCTCTTCTTCGGCGGAAGCGGCCCTGGCTCATCGCGGGGAGCTTTTCCTTTCTCCACAGCGGAAAACCTTTGGATGGGCACCATTGGTGTTACTACTGGGAATGGAGCAAGGAAGGAGAAGCGAGTTGGATGGGAAGAGATGGGCGACGGGGGCTCCGCCCCCCTCCCCATTTATAGCAGAAGAAGGCAAACCAGCGCCCCCCACGATCACAGGTAATGATTGTTTTTCCTTGCATTTAGCAGGGACTCGTCAAATCGGGCGGTTGCCAAGGCAACGTGGGGAAGCGGAGACACCCACGTCCAATCAACCGCCACACGTCGACCAAGGCTGCAGGCTGTTGGGGCTCGTGGCGCTCCGCACTTGCCCTTTGGCTTCGCCTCGAAGCCAAGTCCGAGCACGCCTTGGGCCCAGGGGCTACTGTCGGTGTTCTGGGAATGGGAGTCCCCAGACTTGCCTGCCTGCGGCCCATGGCGTGGCTCACTCACAGCCCAGTACGGCCCGTCTTCACCAGCAAACGCTCAAGACCCTCGCGAGGGGCCAAGCCTCGCGAGGCGGGCGACACAAGACCTCCTCAGGAGCGGCCTCATCAGGCTGGCTCGCGAGGGGCGGAGAGATCAAGGCGAGGTGAACCTCGCGAGGTTCCTACAATGTCAGCCATGACGACCAAGGTCAGGCGGGCGCCAGGCGGGCGCCAGCGCGCACAATGTCCTCATTTCCTCTTTGGTACTAAGGGGGAAGCGCATGCGAGGAGTACCGAGGCATCAGGCAAAGGTTTCCATATCGGTGCAACGAGACCAAGACCAGCAGGACGGCAGGATGGAGGTCACCGTGGAGCCCAAGACGGCATCGCCACCAGAGCCTTTGGCAGGCGAAGACCACCTTTAGTCAGGATAGATCGCACTAGCTGTCCCCTTTCAAATTGGTCGTTGTTGGCACCCTTCCCGCTCAATATTTTGGAAGAGGACCAGGGCCTCTATAAATAGGACTAGCCACCACAGTAGGAGGCATATCATCTTGGACTAGATCCAACCCATCCTCACACCCACCGAGCACAAGAGCACCTCTCCTCAGGAGGTTGTTCTTCCCCTTGTACTGTTCATCCTCAGCCCAAGAGGCAATCCACCACACCACACTGGAGTAGGGTATTACACCACAACGGTTGCCGAACCAGTATAAATCTTGTGTCTCTTATGTTGCGAGTTCGTCGAGCTAGCCTTTGAGATCGTGGCGAGGTTGAGGGCGTGATTAGGTAGGAGGAGATCTTCGCGCGCACCCCAGTGTTCGAACCTCAAGGGTTTTGCCGGAACCGCGAAATCCGACAGCCAGGATGTCACATCCCTAGCCTTGCTATGCACTTGGACTAGCTTGGTTATTGCATCATGTCTAAATCTATTTGAAAGTTGAAATGGGGATTGCTCAAACCCCTAGCACCAAAACAATGCAATAGGTTCAACTTAAAAATATTTTCAATGAACCCAAAATGCCCTTAAAAAATGTTCATAATTTATGGAACAAGATGAAAACCTAAACCAAAAATGGTGGACACTTTTCCAGGACATAAATGGGCTTTGAATTAATCCAATATGTATTTGAATTGGAGCTTTAAAATTCTATAAATATTTTTACAGCTCCAAATATTTTGAAACTTTCTGAGGGTCTCTGAAATAATTCAGTTAGTGCCCATAAGAAGTTTCAGAATTTTACAAATGGTTTAGTGTCAAAACTAAATCAAAAACAATTACAGAAATAGAAAACAGAATAAAATAGGAAAAGGGGCAGAGAGAGAGTTACCTGGGCCAGCCTACCTGATCTGGCACTGTAGCGGCCTAGCCCACTGGCCAGCGCCAGTCACCCTCAACCTCCCGCCAGGAGGATGAGAGGCGCGTGGCCACCGCACGCAAGCACGCGCCCCGGCCACCTCCTGCTTGCCGCCTCCCTCTGGACCCCCCGGACGACGCCACGCATGCCCCGTGCACAACCGTCTCGCTCTCACCCATTTCCCCCCTCTCTCCCGCAAGAACACGAGCTCGACCGAGCGAGCTCGCCGACGCCGGTCGCTGTACCCGTGGCCACCGGCCACCCCTCGCCCTGCCGATGAGACCTTGAGCTCCGCATCGTCGTCTTCTTCATCCACGCCGAGCCAAGCAACCGGGGAAGCACCCCAACGCCGTCCCCGACGTCTTCTTCAACCTCGGTGCCCGGAGATCCTCGACGTCGATTCGCTGCCCACCGGCCGTCCCCGCGCCTGCCAACCCCTCCATTAGCCGCGCTGTGAGCCCCTGCACCAAACCCCTCTCTCCCCGTTGCCGATTTCTTCCACTAACTGCGGGCTCCATTGAGCCCGAGAGCTCGTCACCGCCGCATTCGTCGCCGCCGCAATTGGCAACCTCGCCTGACCCAACCAAGCACGTAGTTGTGCTCAGCGTGCTCCCAGGAAGCCATAGCACTGCTCACCTCTCTCTCCCGTACACCGTAGCGTCACGCCGGTCGAGCCCGTGCTCCGGCCGCCGCTGACCTTGACGCCGTCGTCGCCTCCGGCCACCCCACGGTCTCCTGCTTGTTCCACTGGATGCGCGAGAGCCTGGGCTTCGCACTGGTGGTGCCCGCCGTCCGTTTGGTCGTCGGAGGGCAAGTTCCGACGCCCTCCGCCTCGTCTGGCCGTCGCCGGCGGCCTAACCCCGGCCGACTGACGTGTCCAATTAGGCTAAGCTAATTAGGCCACTAATTACCCTCCCCTGGGCCACTGACACGTGGGCCCCGCTAACAGTTTTAGTTTAGGTTAATTAACTCTGTTAGTTAGCTGAGTCAATGACAGGTAGGCCCCACAGGTCAGGTTTGACCTGGACCGGGTCAGTTGACCACTGACGTCACCCTGACGCACTGCTGACGCAATAAAGCATTTACTGGATTTATACTTATATAGGAAATTCCAGAAAATGCTATCAAACTTCAAAAAAATCATAGAAAATAATCTATAGCTCAGAATGAAATAATTTATATATGAAAAATTATTAGAAAAATCCAATCTATCCATCTGCACTGATTTCATGCATGTTAGAGCAACTTAAACCTGCTGTTTATATCAAAACATGATAAGGCACTATTTAAATTCATAAGTTGAGTTTGGGATTGAACCTTTGGTTTAAAATGACTCAAACCACCCTGGTTATAGATTCATTAGCCCAACACATTCATATTGCCATGTCATGATCATGCATCATATTGTGCATTGCATTGATTGTATTTCTTCTCTGTTGCCGGTAATTGTCCCCTCTCGATAGACGTTGTTCCGATGCTGTGATCGTTGACACTGATGAAGACTCAATGCTATCTTCAGAAGTGCCAGGCAAGCAAAACCCCCTTGTTCATTCCGATACAAACCCACTCTCTCGCTTCTGCTCTCTTTTACTGCATTAGGACAACAACGATTCAACTGTTACATGCTGCGGTAGTTGAACCCCTTTCCTCTGCATGACCTGTCATTGCCACAGTAAATAGATGAAACCCACTAGCATGAGTAGGAGTTGTTTGAGCCCTGATGTGCCTACTCATTCATGCCTGTTTGTCATGCCTGCTATTGCTTAGAGTTGTGTCAGGTCTGATTCATCGGGGATGAATTGGAATGTGGTGAACATGTCTTACTGTTGAGAGCTAAGTGTGTGAACACGATTTGGTAAAGGTAGCGATGAGAGGACATGTAGGAGTACATGGTGGGTTGTCTCATTGAAACCGTCCTCAGGAACTGAGATCTGTGTTTGTGATCCATGAACAGTTACTACCACACATTGGGCTCCGGGCGCTCCAAGCTCTCTCGACTTATTAATCAACCTGATCTCTGTCCAGGAGTTGCAACTAGTTTCTGGTGTTTGTAGGTAGTGTTAGTAGTCTACCAAGTGGCACCCGGTACAGGTGGGCTTGGGACAGACTAGGCACATGTGGCCTGGTGTACCGAGTGGCACCCGGATGGTGGGCTCGGGAACCCTGCACACATCGTTTGGGGCCGTGAGCGACACCCCGGCCGGATCTCCTTGCGGATGGAACCCGAATAGGCGATAAACCAGGACGAGAGACTTGTGTGGTTAGTCAGGTCGTGGCCGACTCCCTCGCCAGGCTTCCGCTTGAAGGTTGCTGAGGTACACGACGTGTACATGGTGGTAAGTGGCGAGAGCGTGTGTGAAGAAGTACACCCCTGCAGGGTTAACATCATCTATTCGAATAGCCGTGTCCGCGGTAAAGGACTTCTGGGTTGCCTATAACAGTTCATAGACAAGTGAAAGTGGATACTCTAAAATGCGCAAGATAAGTGTGAGTGCTATGGATAGCGTTCTCGTAGGGAGACGGGAGCGGATCCATAGTGGTGTATTGATATGGTGAATATGTGGACTCGTGTGCGCCACCTCAAAAGAGTTACTTGCAGTCGCAGTTCAGGATAGCCACCGAGTCAAAGCTGGCTTGCTGCAGTTAAACCCCACCACCCCCCTTTGTTGACACCGATGCATATGTAGATAGCTCTGATGTAAGTCTTGCTGGGTACATTTGTACTCACGTTTGCTTATTTTATGTTTTGCAGAGAGACGTCAGTCTCTCTAGTAGTTCCGTGTGGACTTCGACGTTTAGCTTGATACCTCAGCTACGATCTTGTGCCCTCGGCAGGATCTGGTAGATAGTCAGGCTTCTCAGCCTTTTTCATTTATAGATGTCTGTACTCAAACATGTTAAGCTTCCGCATGTGTTTTGACTTGTATGCTCTGAATGTTGGGTCATGAGACCCATGTTTGTAATATCTCGCTCTTCGGAGCCTAATGAATAAATACTCTGAGTCGTAGAGTCTTGTTGTGATGCCATGTTGTATTTGCACATATCGAGCATATTGTGGGTATGATTGAAATGCTTGGTATGTGTGGGATCCGACAACCTAGTTGTTTATCCTTGGTAGCCTCTCTTATGGGGAAATCTAGTCGTGTGCTTCCATGAGCCATAGTAGTCCGCTACAGCCCGGTTCACCAGAGTCCTGCTAGCCCAGCATTACTGCTCCGGAACACTTGACTGGCCGGCATGTGATTCACTTCGTTCCTGTGTCTGTCCCTTCGGGGAAATGTCACGCGGTGACATCCGGAGTCCTGCCTAGCCTGCTACAGCCCGGTTCACCGGAGTCCTGTTAGCCCAGTGCTACAGCCCGGATTCGCACGCTGCTGACCGACATGCTCGATGTTGATTCATGTATGCCTGTCCCCGTAAGTTAGTGCCACTTTGGGTTCACGACTAGTCATGTCGGCCCGGGTTCTCTGTCATATGGATGCTAGCGACACTATCATATACGTGAGCCAAAAGACGCAAACGGTCCCGGGCCATGGTAAGGCGACACCCGTGGGAATACCGTGCGTGAGGCCGCAAAGTGATATGAGGTGTTACCAGCTAGATCGATGTGACTTGGAATCGGGGTCCTGACACAGGATCCTTATCGAAGACCTGCAAGAAACATTTGCCAGCCTGCGCAAGGTAGATCTGCGACTCAATCCGGAGAAATGTGTGTTTGGCGTCCCCTCCAGCAAGCTGCTGGGCTTTCTGGTGTCGCACAGGGGAATCGAGGCCAACCTAGAGAAGGTCAAGGCGATAGAAAGGGTGAGCCCACCACAGACCCTCAAGGAGATGCAGAAGCTGGCGGGCTGTGTGACCTCGCTGGGGCGCTTCATCTCCAAGCTGGGAGAGCGCGCCCTCCAATTCTTGAAGCTGATGAAAAAGAAAGGACCATTCAAGTGGACTCCGGAGGCTAACACGGCATTCCAAGACCTCAAGAAGTACCTCACCAGCCTGCCGGTGATGGTAGTGCCATGCCCCCTCGAGCCCTTGGTGCTCTACCTAGCCTCCACACCTCACTCGGCCAGTGCGGCGCTGGTGGCTGTCCGGGAGGAGCGCCCGACCAAGGGCTCATGGAGCAGCACCCCGCAACCGGTTGAAGCACATCGGCTTCAGGACGACGCTCCTGAGGCTTCAACTACCCCAACAAATGACCAAGCCCCTCAGGACGGTGCTCCTGAGGTCCTGGCTGCCCCAACAAGCGACCAAGATCCTGAAACCATCGGGCCTCAGGGGGTACAAGACGCCACCAACACCTCCGCCCTCGTCGAGTACCCGGTGTACTTCGTCAGCACGGTGTTGCGTGATGCGCGGGCACACTACCCCATGCTGCAAAAGCTCTTGCTTGCGCTTCTCGCCGCCTCCTGCAAGTTGCGCCACTACTTCCAAGGCCACCCCGTCAAAGTGGTCTCAGCGCACCCACTTGAGAGAGTGCTTAGGAGCCCCAATGCGACGGGGAGAGTCGCCGAATGGAACATCGAACTGCAGGCGTTTCAGTTAGATTTCAACACCACCAGGGTCATCAAAGGTTCAGCACTCGCAACTTCGTGGCAGAGTGGACCGATGCTAGGGGCCCATGAACGGGCGAGGATCGACCCCTCTCGCCGGGAAGCGAGGCACCAGACGGCTAGGTCATGTACTTCGACAGTGCGTTCGCGCGTCAGGGC